>NC_134838.1:63338198-63649903 GCF_965363235.1 Mytilus galloprovincialis | reverse complement strand
TTAATTAAGTAGAAATTCTGCTTTGAGACGTCAATTCGAGTTTTGAAATTAAAGGCAATTCAAGTCATGATTTGAAATTATTAAGATTTAATGTAAAATATTTTTAAACAAGTTAAACTAAAATAAATTAAGATAATTAAAAGTTTCCATAAATGAAGTTTTATCAAAATATTTATTGTTATCTATTTATATGGAAAAAATCAAAAAAAAAATCTTTGTTTTACTGTTGTTTGCTACTTTTTGTATTCTTTTTGTTTTTATTAATTTTATTAAAAGTTGGAATTTTTAAATTATAGTCGTCGCTATCGCTCAGGGTAGGATATTTGTCATAAAGGGACAACCCGTCATAAAATCACGATATATTCAAGCCCCCATGAATTATTTCTTAAATTATTAATTAAATTTTATGTTAATAAGAAAGGTAATGATTTTATTTATGTATGTATACTGTGGGTAAATGCAAACAGTTATCCGGTCATTTAAATTCATTTCTTAACTTTATTGGGATGTAAAGGCGTTGACCGAAGTACATTTTGTATGAAGCGCGGAAGCGCTTCATTCTAAAAATGTGCGCACGGTCAACGCTTTTACAACCCAATAAAGTTAAGAAATGAATTTACAACCCTAAGAAATTACAAAAAGAAGCACTCAATGTGTGTTACTTTTTAGCCAAAATCTGCTATGATGTATTATTAAAAAGAAAAGGTATTTTATATAATTGTAGATAATTATAATGTGTTTTGTAGAAATTTTATAGTCTCTCATAACTCTTTTTAGAGTGGCTCATGTTGTTTTAAATATTACTGTAATTTTATAAATGTATAAATGTATGTCAATTTTGAGGTGAGACTCTAATAAAGTATTTGTCTTGTCTTGTCTTGTCTCAATACTTATAATTATTGGACACTAATTGCTTAATCTGTAGTTACATGTATTTCTTAATTATTCTTTTGTAACGTCACGCACGCTGTTCCTACAACCCCTATGATTTAAAACAGAATCTTCCTAATTTTCTCCGCAAAACAAAATAAAATGTTAACAAAATTTAACACTAACCACTATAAAAACTAATTCAGTATTATGTTTTCCTTTATGTTTTAATAGCTCTTGGTCATATTCTTAGTAATATCTAGTATATTTGAGGATTAAAACAACAAAACTATGTGAAAAAAACGGAAGTCCAACGTTACATTTTTGAACAACTGTTTTATCTTTTATGCATAGTGATCCTATTTCTTATTCTCTGAACTTCCCGAAATTTGGCAGAAGCAACGAAGTGGAACAGTTTTTGGTTAAATTAAAGCCGTTCTTTGTCGAATTTTGTTTGACTCGGTGGCTGCATATTAAGCTGGAATAAGAAAAATGTCCAATGACATTTTTTGTTGATTTAACGTCTGAAAGGTAGTTTTATGAGTAGACATAGCTAAAAATGTCTAAAAAATGTGAGATAGTTATAACATCTACCGAAAGAACAAATATTTGCCTCTTTGTTCGTGAGTTCAAAAATTGTAGATTCTATAAAACCATCTCTAAACATTCGTTTTTCAAGCGGTAGCCATTTCGTCCAAGTGATATTTCATTTGTCCAAGCAATTAATGCGGTTTTTTTTACCTGATATTTCATTAAGTAATTTATAATTTACCAAAACAAAGTTAGATACACGAAAAGAACATAAAGTCTAGATTCTTTTTTTATTAACTGTCTGCATGTTTGGGTCTTACAGGAATAAAATGCTACGAAACATTACAAAACGGTAGCCATTTTGTCCAAACGTCGAAAAACGTCGAAAATCCAAACAAACGCTTTTTTTTCGACGTTACATGTGCAAAATTTGTTCCAATGTATATACCTGATACTTGAAACGAATCGCGTGGTGAAATAATAAAAAAAAAACCTGGTTGTCGAAAAAAAAAAAAACACGGTGCATGTTGTGCATGAAACGGAGGTAAATGAAATTTAAGACTTATCGGAAACAGCGACAAAAACAGTTTCATTAAATTAATGCAACACCGTATTATACGGACGATTCAGGAGAAGATTAGTACATTTTAAAAGCAAGCAATTTCAAATGACTGGGAAAATAATTTTCAAGATCGGGTTATAATAATTTTATTTATAATGGTTGTAGAATCATATTCAAAACAGTGTGGCTGTGGCCATTGATTGACGACCTAAATTATCCCATTGACTGGGGCAGATTATGTGAACGTTTGTCTGTAACGACCACTGTTTACTATGTACTTGTTAAAGACACTTAAACTGTGGGGTCACCAAAGGTTCTCAACACCTAAATAAAGTAATTCGAAAAATTAATCAGGAATAAAACTATGTTTTGATTTACATCAATACTATAAATCAAAACATAAAGGTTATTCCTGATTAGTTTTTCGATTTATTTTATTATTAAAGGCGTTAAGAACCTTTGGTGACCCCACAGTTTAAATTCTATAATAAGTAAGTAGTGAGCAGTGGTCGTTACAGACAAACATTCACATAATCTGTCCCAGTCAATGGGATAATTTAGGTCGTCAATCAATGGCCACAGCCACACTGTTTTGAATATGATTCTATTTATGTGTCAAGCAATTTTTTAATACAATTCAATTCAAATTAATCAAGGGTAAATATGGTTTTATTTACTTGCAGAATGTCGGATATATTTGTATTAGGGTTGAATCAAGATATGAAAAATTTACAATGACAGATGATATGCACCATGTAATTTAAGCAGCCTGCGATTAAAGTTTTGTTATAATTCATTTTATTGAAAACCGTATACTTCTGTCCCATTTTTCCTTGCTTCAAGTTCATTACTTACAACAATACAACATTTTAAGTGAGTTAAGGGTAAACATTATTTAATCGATTTCCACAACTTAAGGTAAATAAATTCATGGTAAATAGAAATCACAAAATTAATAGAGACAGAGGCGGCTTTAGGCCTCAAAACTGAGGAAAACCGTTGTGAGTTTTAACCCAGTTCGGGGAACCCTTGCTGCTTACTGTTCTTTTGGAAACTATGCTGTTATTCAAGTTATTTGAAATATCTTGTAAATAGCTATGGTACCTTATAGTTATACTACTTCGTAATAAAACAATCTCTCGAAGGTTTTTATAAACAAATAATGATTTACAGCCGATTGCATTGAGTGTGTAAGGAAAAGAAGAATCCTTGGTTAGCTTGCTTGTTAGCTTAACCGCGAAGTCATTATTAGGTAAGGTACACTACCCTTCTTTAAGAGTAGACTAGTCCGACAGATAATCAATCTATCTGTCTGTAAGACTAGACTACTTTGAAAGGAGGTTAGTATACCATTACTTAATAATGACTGCTAGTCTATAAAGATGTTGTGTCACACATATTCCGAAGGAAAAATGAATATTCCCAAACTTCTGCCCCTACCAAACGTTACCTTGGATTTTCACTGTGTCCGTTGAGTTTTTTTTTTTGTTGTCTTTTTTTGTCTGATGCGTAAAAACTTTATTAGTATTTTAATTGCAAAAACCATAAACTCGACTATCAAGCGGAATATTATCCGTGAAAAAAAAAATGCGCACATAATTAAAAGCATCTCTTTTTTATTAATCACCATTTTCTTCATTTTTAATTGCCATCATAGCCAGGAAACTGAATATAACTCGCCCATAAGATGATACAATTCTTTAATTTTGTCACATAGTTATTAGTCCCCTGCCGACGAAGTAGGTTTTCACTCCGTCCATCTGTCTGTCTGTCTGTCTTTCCATCCGTCAGTCCGGCAAATCAGCTTTCCACACTTTTTTCATTTTGCCATTCAATACTCTCAGAATGCTTGTTTTTTCTTAATACTGACTGGAAATCGTCACGAATAAAAGTCCCTCTGACGATGGAAATGTTTGAAGTCGGAATCAAAGGCTTTGTGTATTTCCAAATCTTTCACGCTGTAAGAACTTGCTGCTGACAAAATGCCGGTAAAAGTTTTCCTTGACTTTGCACAATGACTCCCTCCAATAAGTTCGGAGCTTTCGAAGTCTTCCTTGTGTTCATTTACGGTAACTGGGATATCGCGCATGCTCATAATGGCTGCTACATACGCTTCCATACTCTCTGGTCCGCCATCATCTGAGCTGTCACTTTTATGTCTGGAATACCGTTTATCTGAATCTGTTCGTTTTCCATTAGAATGACGTTTGTACAATATCGTCTCACCTTAGATAAATAAATGAAATAAAAGTTATGAACCCCTAGGTTTTTGTTTATTTCGTTGAATTGCATTTTTGTTACTTTTTAGCCCACTTTTCGTTTTATTAGCTAGTATATTAATATTGTTAGCAACTCAACAGTAAATGTGTAACGAAAATCGGTAATAGTTTATTTATTTCGATGTGAAATACCAGTTGTCTTTTCCTGTTAATTGTGTTTCTATATGTTTATAAGTTTCTCCATAGTTGGAGCACCGTCTATTTGTTAAAACACCCCTACAATTGGTATAATCTTGATTTTCACCCCTTCAAGTATAATGGACCGTTCCCTATGGTAGTATATAAGCCAGCTCAAGACAGAGAAACTTTGTCAGTTATATGTGGACCGTTGAAGTGATAACATCAGGGATTATTTTCCAACTGGTAAGTAGAGTGAATTAAGTGATTCCAAAGGATATATAAATAGTGTTCGGATTTATATGTGAATATTGCAATAGTGATTGTGATACAATGTATAAAGTGAATATGATATATATAAGTGGTTATTGTATTAATGAGAATACAAGGTGTATACTTGCTGGTGTTGCAAGTTGTACTATGTGGAAGTGTGAATACTTCATAGATTTGTATTAGTGAGAATACAAGGTGTTTACTTGCTGGTGTTGCAAGTTGTTATGTTGTGGAAGTGTATTAGTGAAAGTGCACTGTGTTAAACCTTACCAGTTGGATAATATTCATTGTGTGGGAACTCAAAGGGATAGTTAGTGCGTGAGTTCAGCTGTGTTATATATATATTCTTTGTGAATTGAAACATTGTGCAAGTGTAATTGTGTCACTGTGTTATTGTGGTTTATTGAACATTCAAAAGGTGATACTACATATTGGTGGACGTTGTAAATAGAAGTTGTATATTATGTGATTTTGTGTTCATACATTTTGTGTAACACTTACTTGATGCATGTTGCAAGGTAATCTGTTGGTGACATGGTGTAATAAAGGGCCGTATGCATGTTGCATAATAATGTGTTAGTGACATTGTGAATAAATCGGTCTGATACATGTTGCATAGTGATTGCAAAGTGACATTGTGTGTATATATTCTGTAATAAGGCAGTGTGTTTATGCATTGTGAATGATTTACTTCACCTTGCATTTTGATTCATGTGCATTGTGCTGTGTATATAGTTTTTGTTGTGAATCAATTTAAGGATGTGTTAATTGTTTTGAATAGGACAACTGGTTGTGGGGAAAAATTGAGATGAACACTTGAAATCCTGATTTATTCAGATACGGATCCATTGATCGCCCGGTTACACGTTACAAATGCAAATAAGGAAATACAATTTATTAAGTACATGAAATTATGAAAACTGTTTATTCAGTCGAATACGGTAATATGTATATGGTGATAAATGCCTAAGTTTCGATTAGAGAAAAGTAAAATCACAAAAATACTGAACTCGGAGAAACATTCAAAGCGGAAATTCTTATAATCAATTAGCAAAACCAAAAGCTCAAATATATCAAACAAATGGATTTAACAACTGTCATATTCCTGACTTGGTACAGGCATTTTCTTATGTAGACAATGGTGGACTGATCCTGGTTTTATAGCTAACGGGCGCACTAGTACGTTTGCGCGCATTTGGGGATTAAAATGTGTTACGTTTGCGCGCAGCTTTTGATTACATTTGCGCGCATTCATTTTACAGGTAATCTCAGGTAAAAATATAAATAAAAATTATTTTAAATTATTAATGACTATATTTTTTTTTTTGGATTTTTTATAACGGATATGACTATCAATTATTAATTATTAATTTTGAAAATAGTTTGTTAATTCAAGTTATGTATTGTTCATATTGAATTCTAAAACCAAGTAAAAACTCCGTTATAACTTAAGATCAAGTTACAATAAATTGGCTATGTCAAAAAAAATACTGATTGAATTCTTACTAAATAGGTGCCTTAGGAGACTTAGACTTACGGAAGGGGTACTGATACTTGTAAATAATTGAACAAATTAATAAATGAATAAGTATTATTACCTGTATTTTACCTGAGTTTACCTGTCAAAAAAAAAATGCGCGCTTCATACAAAATGTACTTCGGTCAACGCTTTTACACCCCAATGAAGTTACAAAAAGAAGCATTCAATTCTTAAATATCAATTTTCTCTATCCCTTATAAATTTGGTCTGTTATTCACTATTCTTTATATCTAAGCACCCCCTTATTTTCCGTTCAATATTTTTTGGGGGCACATTTTTCTCTATTCTATACAGTCCGCCAAAAGTTAAGCACCACCGAAATATAACTGGCAATATTTTTTTAACTATTGCAAAAAAAATATTAATGTTTGGTGTTATGAATTACCTTTAACATACACTAATGCCCGCGTCACACTGTCCCGATTTTTACGCGGATGGCAACACGATTATGGAAATTTTCAAAATCGGGACTGATCGTATCCAGATCGGACTATTCGTAGTGCCATCTTTAACCATCGTAGAACCATCGGTCACTTTTCTATCCTTAGGGGACAACTTCGGGAAGGGTTCTAAATTTTTTAACATGTTAAAAAATCCCCGAAGGTGCGTCCGATGTTGAGGGTTCGTATTGAGTTCGTATCACCATCCTCACCATCGTAATGTCACCGGGAATGCATCTTTGAACATCGTATTGCATTCGTGTTTCCATCGTTTCCATCGGGCAGTTTTGCCATTACGATGTCTACACGAATGAATCACGAAGCTACCCGAATGTCTTACGATGGCAACACGACTTCGTGAAGACCTCGTTATTCCGTCGTGTTGCCATCGAATAAAAGTACGAAGGCGACAAGATGTAACTTCGACGGCAATAAATCAAGCTAAATGTAAGTTAATTTTCGCGCTAAAATACATTTAAAGTGCCATGCGCGATATGCACTGGTCAGTCTAATACGACAGTTAAAAAAGACGTTCACAAAACATGGAGCTTATATCATATGATTCTATGAGAACAAGAAAGGCGACAGCGTTGTTTCTATTAATTCAAATGGAACAAAAAGAGCAGCTATTACAGGCTCAGGATTTACTTTTACAAGTAAAATATTATTGTTTGTCAATTTTTCATATCAAGTAACATAATGAAAATCATAAACGCGCCTCGTACACCAACACTGCAGGTACACGTATATAGGGAAACCAACTTTTTTTTCATTATTCTGATTTTTTATGTATCGTCTGAGTTGTTGTCACACGAATGTTTACTACATAACCATTTTGTTTTCTATATGTCATATTTTGCCGCATTTGTTGCTTTCCCCACATTCTTCCTTTTGTCTATAGTATTATGATATTCTCCTGGAAAGAGCTGTTTTTGAATAAAAGGGATCAACGAACCCATTACCTTACCTTTAAGATAGATCAGTAAACATGGGCATAATTATGGGTGATTATTCAGACTAGTGCACACATTTAACAGTTCAAACAAGGCAATGCCGAGCGTGGCATCCCCTCGTATGTAACATATTGGGGACAAATATAGGCACTATATTTGTATATGACACATGCAGAAAATGTTAAATTGAATATGCATATTTGATACATAAACTATTTTTTTAGAAATCAACCAAAACTTTCAGTAACTGGAAATACCTTTAGAACCAGCAGGTAAAAAAATGAGCAACCAATTTCCTGTGTATTATGCTATTTCAAGGAGAAAAAACAAGTCCATCTGCATGACATTGACCTTTGGCCTTGAACGTAAAAAATGTCAGATCATTACAAGGAGGAACAATATACCAAATGTGGTTAAAATCTTTTGAAGCATATTGGTTTTAGAGTGTCCACAAGGGTGATATTGCCTTGTATTTATACAACTGCCACTGTGACCTTGACCTTTGAACTTTAAAGTCAATAACGCTTAAGATATTCTTAACGAGTAACACCATACCAAGTTTTGAGCATTTTGGTTCTAGAGTGTCCATAACAATTTTATCTACACGCAACTTACATGTAGTAGGCGAGGGGATAATAAACTAAGTTTTATAAGAATTAGACAAAAAGATCGATTTCCCGCCATGCATGGCAGACTTGTACAGACTCATACCCCTCCCTCTTCCTCTTCCTCTCCCTGATTTTGGTGGCATTATATGCAGAGAATCAAAGTCAAGTTTTACCCTTCAAGCCCACTGTATTCCGTTTTATGATTAAACCAGAAATTAAATGTACAATATAATATATATTCAACATTGATCAAACAATCAAAAAAGCGTGATGCCTTCGGCATATAATTTAAATGCATCGTAAGCTGTACACGACGTCTTTTAGACATCGTATGGCCATCGCGACATCATCGTAATCCATCGTGTAGCCTTCGTAATCCATCGTGTAGCCTTCGTGATCCATCGTGTAGGCTTCGGCTAAGATATGAAGCTTAAATGCCCGTCTTCGGTTAACCTTCGTATGTCCATCTTTTGCTATCGTATATAATTTCGGCACCATCGTATAGACTTCGTTATTCATCGTACCTGCTTCGGTCACTTTTTGGTATTTTAACGAGATCGGGACCAACTTCGTACGAACTTACAGTTTTCGCATTCGGGTGTCAATCGTATATAAAAATCGGGACAGTGTGACGCGGGCATAAAAAAATTCATTACGACCAAAAAGATTGCACTCCGATAAAGCAGTCAACCAACCTTTTATCAAAGGTCATATGTGCGTTTATAAATACACTGTTTCTCCAGGTGGTCGTGTAAGTGTTCGTACATTGGTCCGTCGACTTTATAGAGGCAAACGAAGAGCACGTCGTGGTGTATAGAGACCTGTACCTTCAAGCAGGCACTCTACCGTCAGGTTTAAATGGGATAATGAACATCTATGCTTGAACATAAGAACCTGACAAAACACTCATTGGTCAGATGGGAGTCAGTTTCCTTTACTGCCAGAAGACGCCATAATACGAATTTCGCAGGGGAAAAAAACGGCCTATGACCAAAAACAACATTTGCACAAGGACTGCATGCATTGCTGGTTGTGTTCCAGTACGGGGTTGCTTCTTATACCGTTATAAGCTGGGTATGCATATTCTGCAGGGTAACATAAACGGACAGACATACAGAGATTTGGTGCCTTAACATATTGTAGTCCGTCATTTTAGTAATCCCCCACTTGCGTCAACATTGTCAAGACACTTGTACCTGAATGACAACGCTATACCACGCAGGGCAAGAATTTTAACCGAGTCCAAAGAGCAACCAGCCATTTACACTAATTTTTGGCCTTCCTTGACTCCATGCATGAACCCTATCAAACATGTCTGAGATGCCATTGTCGGAAATCTCAATCGCAGAGATTCACCTTTACAAAAGTTTGTCGATTTAAAAGTGGCATTTGTTGTTTAATGCAACAGATTTCCTCAACTAAAGTTTTGAAGGCTTGTACCGAGAAAGATAGGTCGTGTTATGAAACTGTACCGGAAATGAGGTTGTTACACATGCTACTGACTCAAATATTGACATTAAATTTGCCAAACATACCAAAGATTATGTGTAGAAAATTTTAATGGTATTGGGTGATTAATTGTTGTAAAAAAATAAAATCACAGTGAAACTTAAATTCCATTTCTTAATTGTGTAATTTACACTATTTCTATGAACGAAAAACCTATATGCATAGAACCTTCATAAGTGACCAAAATTATATTTGTGGTTTGTTTATGGTATACATTAGCAAAATTGCTATATGATTGTTTTCTATTTTTCGAGGAACAATTGATTTTTTAAATTTGAAAAAAAATCGATGCAATAAAAGTAGGTGGTGCTTAACTTTTGGCGGACTGTATATATATGGATGTGCTCTGCACATTTTGTCCATAATCATAATTAATCTATATTCTGTAAACCATATCCAAATGTTGCGTTTTTCTTGGCGAAGCACAAAATGACAATTTTAAAATCTTTAATATGGCAAAACTTTTAATTGAACCGACGAGTTCGTGCACTTATCGATCGTAAAGTAACAAGAGAGGAGACTATCATGTATTTGGTGTTTATTTTCCAACGCACAATCAAAAGCTCAAGAAAACTTACTGTCGATCTGGTTTCTGGTTTCTGAGGTAACATGCGTATTGAAATGTGTAGCTCCTGCAGCGACAATTAAACTGTCAGATCCGCATGTCTGTAAAATAAAAAATAATAAAGGAATGACTGTAATATTTTTTCTGTCTATGAAGAAATAACATAAAAAAATTTGGTGCACACTGAATAACGCGCGTAGCGGGTTATTTAACAGTGTGCACCACATTTTTTATGTTATTTCGAATAGACAGAAAAAAATATTACAGTCAATTCTTATCATGCTTATAATTTAATTCTAAATTCCATTTTAAATCGTAGAAAACCATGAAAAAACGATGATGACGTCACGGTCACATGACTAAATTATGTCTATGTGCGCATAACAAAATAACATCAGCCAATCAGAACACGCGTTACATCCAAAATTAAATTATTTTGTATTGGAAAGTTAGGTTCCAAGTACTGATATGATCGTCTTTATCAGTACATGATGCAAAGTATCTATTATGTTCACCATCATGCACATGAAACAATTCCGAAAGGCATACTCCCGGTAAGACACTTTGGGCTTATAAATCTAGGATTTTTACAAAGTTGATGATAATGTAAATTTTAACAATTTTTTGAAAGTAGATTGCTATTGTAAAATACAATGTAATCCGTATTTGACAACACACTTGTCATGCATATTCAGGTAAAAGTATCATTATGCCATGCAATAATAATGAAATCTTCATAATTTGATCAATTGTGCTAATTTTAGGCGGTTTTTGAAGTTTTTGGAAGTGACCGCAATTATGGTCAGTCTTAATATTGATTTTTGATAGTACATAACATTTTATCTCAACATAACATCACATCAGGTTTTATTTCACGTGACCTTTTTAATGCAGTACGAAAAAAAATTAGTTCAAAGTAAGTTTTTGCTAAAAAAAAATAAAGTATTTTTGCGTTTTTTGCGAAAACAACATATATGGTGAACTGTGAATATAGGATAAAGTAAACTCTTGTCAGTTTTCCCTTGATGATACTACCACTGTACCACACCTAAAATAGTTTGGGGCCTACAACTGATTTACTGCATTTTCACTTTTACTACATTTGTAATAGAAAATGGCTTACTGCAGATGCGTATTGTTGAGAAGTGTGAGCATGTTCCATGCATAACTCTTTGTGGTCTTCTTTTTTGTCATTTCTCACTAATTTATGACACATGTCACAATATGACTGCCAATTCTTCCTTGGACAAGTACGCTCATGAGTTCCCCATGTTGATCTGAAAGACATGTTCGAAAATTATAATAATAAGGCTTTCACAAGATTTGATTGCCTGTGTGCAGATTTGAATGGTTCCTTTTCTATTTTTAGTTTCATAGTCATCCACGAGTTAAAACCTTTTTTGCGCTTCGCACTTCATTCGACGTCAATTTGCTTTGCAATCTTTGACATAGAGCTTGATAAAATAGTATTGTTCTCAATATAAACATTGAACAATAAACAATAAACCAACAATTGACCAGACACAGTTTGCAACAGTTAACCAATAGTCAAACAGTTAATGCTATAAGCTATAAAATTAAAAGTTACAAGATATACCACAGTACTATTAACCCTTCCGAAGCACTAGATATGATATAAAATCGTGTTATTTGTTCTTTAGTTATATGTGTGTATACTTTATATTTCGGCCATTGTCTCGTTTTTTCATATAATTTACATTAAAATATTTTTACCTTGGTACCATCAATCCGCATAAAAGACATTTCTTCATCGTCTGACATCTTTGTATATGGGAATTAAGTTTCTTGAAAGTAAATTTTCTCCCACAAAACTCACACTGTGACATTCGAAATGGACATGATGCTGCATGAATTTGTATATTAATTCGCTTGTCTCTTGTTTTACATCCCCTTCCAGAATTTGCACAACTGATGTTTGCGTGTAAGCATATTGACTTGTGTTGTAAAATTTTGTATCTTGCCATAGTTAATCCACAACCTATGTTGGGACATGCGACGTCCGCCATTAAACAAGCGTCCAAGTGAAAAGGCTCTTCTTCACGAAGCATCGTCTTTTTACAAAGCTTGCATTTTGTTTCAGACTTTACACAAAACTTTTCATGCTCATGTAAGTCTTTTTTCATCATTGCTTTGCCACATTTATTGCAAAGAATTAAAGCAAATGAACAGTTCTCTGAATGTTTGGAAGCGTTCTCTCCTGTAAGTCGTTGGTCACATCCAAAATGGTGGTTTGGGCAAATAATGGAACGATGTTTACATTTTAACAAGTGTTGTTCTATTTGATATCTTATGATTTTCTCTCCACATCCAACTGATGGACAAGTTATCCAGGTGTGAAGACACTCCTCGACATGTTTATCGACACACCATTTCGGGAGGAAGGTCTGGCAAGCTTTGTTTGGACACTTAATTGGTTTATATCTGCATACTTTTGCATGGCTTATAAATCTGGTGAATTCTCTACCACTGCAAGCAAATGAACAATGACCGTACCGGCAGTTCAGAAAGCAATGTTTTAAAACACCAGTTAATCGCCATAGCTGAAATGGATTGATGTTGTGTTTTAACTGATTTGAAGCTTTTTCTTTCAATGCCGATTTCTTTACCTTTTCAACAATATTACGTGTCCACGTAAGTGTTTTTATTCCATTCCACCTTATTCGTCTAAATTTTGGTGGTGGTTCTAAATTAGAATAAAATGATAATTGTAAGAAGCACGAAACGTGATAAAAAAAAGGGTTTAAACTCCTTTACATTCGCAAAACAAAGTTTCCGTTAGTACTTGGTTGCACATTTTAAATAGAAATCTTTTGGTAAGACTTATACCCAAGCTATTACGTAAAACTTTAGAAAAAAACCTACTCATTATGATAAGTCTACCACAGTATTCAATTTTCTTTTGAGAATAATCAAAACTTGAATTCCATATATTGCTTATTGTTCGTAAATTACTAAATGAAGTCTACGAAGGCAAAAGTTGTTTGATTGTTCATACCATTTACTTGGTTTTGATCAGTATTGATAAATGAAACACTGTACTAGTTGTAATAAAAAACGTTGTTATCTTTTCATTGAGTTTTAGTTAGGCGAAGCAACACAGTGTTAAAATACCACACTCAGACTCATGAAATAACTAGCTACAATCTGGTTTTGCATTTGTATTGAACGCAGTCTCTTTCTCAGGTAGTGTTGTTTGTGATAACATGTTGTTTTTAGCCGGGTTGCACTAAGATGGACGAGCTGGTAGAGAAAAATGGGTAACTATTTAGTGGGCCTTCAGTGCAGTTTTACAGTTTTCAATCCAGATCTATGAAACCTCGTCGAAGGGTTGCTTACTTGTTGATGTTCATGACTTGTTGATATAGACTTGTTTGAAGATTTTTTCCCATCCTAAAAGTTTTGAATTCCCTATTTTGTGTAAATAGCTCCCCTTAAAGTTTTCAATCAAGATCCTTAAAACTGCACAGATAGAACAGTGCACCTGCTAATATGTAGTTGTTTGGATGAATTTCCCCAACATTTTACAGGAACATTATAATAAAAAATAAAATATGAATTAAATTTCTTTTTCAACCCATGTCTTTCGAACTTCAAGCATAGATTTACAAACCTATTTCATTTGTCCACCTCTCACTAAGGAGGGTTTTTTCTTAAACCATTTCTTCGTTTTCTATTTCATTTATTTCAAAAAGGTTTTTGTAGGCCATATGAAACTGTGGTTTTTGTTTATTATGTTTCATGTTTACATACATATGTACCCTATAACATTATGTCCTTTTTTGTATGCAATACCTTTTGTAATACTATATGTAGTAATCGATGTGTACAAATATCTCTATGTGAAGTATATACATAAACTGGTTGTGTTTACTTATCATGATACTACAATTACTTCCTTTTCCTTATGTACTTAAATATAATCATCCTTAAAATAAACTGAAGAAAAGAGACAACAACCAACCAAACAAAACAAAAACCAACACCAACACCAACAACATCACCAACATATAAAATAAAATTGAGAATGGAAATGGGGAATGTGCCAAAGAGACAACAACCCGACCATAGAAAAAAAAACACAAAAAAACAACAGCAGAAGGTCACCAACAGGTCTTCAATGTAGAGAGAAATAAGAAATTCCCGCACACGGAGGCGTCCTTCAGCTGGCCCCTAAACAAATATATACTTGTTCAGTGATAATATGTATAGATTCAAGTAAGGTTTTCATTTCAGTGTCACATGTGTTCTAGTTAACAAGTTGATATGATTACAATTTCGATGAAAACTATATGTACCTTATTAAAATTAAAAAAAATAAACATAAATACGAAAATTGTGAATTTCGAACAAAGCTTATCTAAAATATTACCTAGCATTGCTTTCGTTAGTCGAGCAATGGCTTGTTTCTGGTACATCATATTACTTGATCTTGATGTGTATTTCCAGACATGGATACAGTTCAAAACTTTCAGATATCTGGGTATTTTACATGGCTGAAGGATTATTGGTAGCACTCGATGAATTCCTTTTGTTTTCATATACTTCCAAATAGCAAGATTGGCCATAAACATACACAACTCATCAGACAGAAAATTCTTTGTGATAAAAAGCATGGTAATCTTGGACTGTTCCATTCCTTGTTCGATAAGACCGCGCATGATTGGTTGACCTGGTAATCCATCTCGATCAGGGTTGTAGAACAAACAATTGTTATTCTCGAAGGGCTGTAACAAGCCGTTCACTAATTGACTATCATCTTCACTATAACTGGCAAAGACATGGTATTCTTTGTCTTGAAGGTTAAGAAAGCTTTTCCATTTACTTTTCATGGTGGCTGTGTTTATCTAAAATTGTCATATAAAATTCAAACAAACAAGGAAATACAGAAATATAAGTGTACTTTTAAAAGTCAATTCAGGAAGAAATTGTATACTCTTAAAGTTGTTAAAACTTTTTTAAATAAATATACGAGTAAAGTGGGTTTTTGTTTTGTTAAAAAAAATCAGGAATTTTTAAGATGACAATGTTTTAAATTGTTTGTCTAATTTAAAATCTTAAAAATAGATACTTGATTTTGATTTTTGACAACGTTTGATTATTGTGTTGTGATCTTTAAGAAATAACTTACTAGTCGTTCATTATGTTCTGTTTTATAAGTGTTCAAGAAATATCCTGAATTGAGCCCTGTTTATATGTATTTTTAGATTTCTATCAGAAAATCATTATGCATTATTTTTTAGGAAGAGGTATATGCATTATTTGAGGTGATTTACAGAACGCATTGTTTTGAAAATTTCAGATTTAAAAGCTAAGAAAAGGCAGTTTGCATGTTCATTCATCGTTCCAGTAGATATTCGATGCCGAGCAAATTGGTAGTAGTAATCAGATGCATTACAATAATGTTTAAATGTTAAAGTGCACGTTATTTTTTTTTTTTTTTTTTTTTTTTTTACAGTTCCAGTTTAGCCTATACTCAATAATAATGATGGCGTGCCTACAGTAGGAACATTTTGTTTTACAGATAACATATTTCAGACGACAGCCTAAAAAATTATTAATCGAAATTCCAAAACAAAAAGGTGACCATATTTCGTTGCACTCAAATGTATGCTCAATGATCCCCAAAATATCATAAAATAATTAAAAATCGAAAACACATAAAACTATTGGACTCGAAAGTAATTATAAATTTTAATATAACTGTTTTGTTGTGTAAAGGACGCATGATATTAGATCGTTACATTTCATTTTCTGCAGTTTAATCAGATAAACATCAAACGCCTCAGTAAATCAATACACACACAAAAGATAAATATTTCTTACCTGTATATTTATCAACATCCGATATACATGTATTATTTCTAACCGATTTTTTTTTATCCCATACTTATTTTACAAATATTTAACTTAAAAATATTTCTAAAAAGAAAATGTATTAACAAACTTACATCACTAGTTTCATCCGAGGTCGTTTTTGATCAAAATGAAAGATTAAAGTAATGAAAACGTGAATTACCCAACCACCAAATGGGTTATCCTTAACACTTCCTAGTTGTTAAAATAGTATAGAGTTATCCTTCCTGATACACTGAGCAGACGAGAAAGTTATCATTTTGTAGTATTTGATATAAATGTATAAATGAGAGTCATTATACATATATGACATATATACCTTCGTTTTCCCTCAATCCACTTATGTCTTTTAAAAGATCGGTATACTACAGTTGCCTGTTTTGTCTATCTTTTTATGATTTCGTCAATAGTTTATAATTGTGTTTTAACATTCTTTTTCCTTGTTTTCAACTATACGATGTCCTTTGGTTCGCCGTAAACTCAAGTAGTACTGTAAATAGGTGGAGCTAATATGCGTCACAAATAATACATCTCCTATTATGTGATATAAGAACAGCAGAGGTAATGATTTGTCCGTGTTAAAAATCAAATGTTGAGGAAGTGAAATTCTTGAGGAAATTCTCTTTTTTTTTGTTTCTCTATAAACTATTTTTGTTAATAGCATTTCAAATGAAGATTCCACACAATAAAGTTCACATACATTTACTATAACTATTACGTTTAAGTATGACCTTACAAGCCGAGGGTGGCTAGCTTCGGAGAGTCAGGATACAGTTCTACACCCTGATTCTTTAAATCTGTAGTAAATAATTAAGTGATGGTGCAATAACAATCTGATGAAGAGGTCATAGCTAATGGAGATGGGACATGGTATTTGATATCTCTATATTTGTAGCAGGACAAAACCATCTTTATAGTGATGACAATGACATGACACACCCTTTCGGGTAGGAGCCATTATGTGGTGCTGTGAACGCATTTACCGATAATGGTTTACAATTAAAATTGAATATTGCATATGCATAATTATCATCTGACCATATTATAAACTCTGTAAGTGCCTGGCTCATCAAACAGTGTGATTTTTTTATTCAAAGCTACAGATGTTCAACATGTATAATTAAAATTTAAGGTCTTTTTTTGTACATGTTGTACTTTCCCAAGCATTGAACAAACCATGTACTTGTTGATTTGTCACATTTCAATTTAATCCATATATTCAATGTACACATGGTGGAAGACGTCGGAGTGACCAGAAGAAACAACCAACATTCAGCATGAAACCTGGCATTCCAAGTCAAATAATATCGGAGTTCGATCTTGTCATGAACTAGGTTCAAACTAACAACCTCAGTGTTGACAGTCTATAAATAAAGTAGATGAACTGTTTGTATGAATTAATGAATACTTTATTGCAGAAAGCATTATATATGCTATAGCAACGAACACAATTTTTCAATAAGACAAATGATAAACAGCATTAATTGCCGGGGAAATACATACAATACATAAAAAGAAAACAAGCAACATTATGTAACAATATTTTATCTCATTGACTATGCATATTACATGTACATACACAAAAAGTGAAACAGGCGAAAATTCAGAGCAATGTCTTATATACGGAATGATCAGCTGACAATTTAGCCATGTTGACTGAATTGCCGATCTTAGCTTGTTGATGATTTTTGTCGAGCCTGCAACTTTTGTTGCCGAACGCATGACATAGGGATAGTGATCCGGCGGCTACGGCGGCGGCGGCGTTAGCTAACTTCCTTCAAGCTTTATTTTTAAGAAAGTGAAAGACCTGGATGCTTCATACTTTGTATATGGATGCCTCATGTTACGAAGTTTCTGTCAGTCACATGTCCAATGTCCTTGACCTCATTTTCATGGTTCAGTGACTACTTGGAAAAAAAGTTCAGATTTTTTGTAATGTTAAATTCTCTCTAATTATAAGTAATAGGATTACTATATTTGGTATGTGCGTATCTTGCAAGGTCCTCATGCATTTCAGACAGTTTTCACTTGACCTCGACCTCATTTTAATGGATCAGTGAACAAGGTTAAGTTTTGGTGGGCAAGTCCATATCTCATATACTATAAGCAATAGGTTTAGAATATTCGGTGTACATGTCCAACTGGCAGATGTTATCTGACCTTGACCTCATTTTCATGGTTCAGTGGTTATAGTTAAGTTGATGTATTTTGGTCTATTTTTCTTATATTGTATGCAATAGGTCTACTATATTTGGTGTATGGAATGATTGAGATGTGTACATGTCTAACTAGCAGGTGTCATCTGACCTTGACCTCATTTTCATGGTTCAGTTGTCAAAGTTAAGTTTTTGAGTTTTGTTCTTTTTTTCAAATACTAATTGCAATAGGTCAGCTATATTTGGTGTATGGAAATATTTTATGATCTACATATTAGTCGTATTTCTTTTTTTTTTTTTTTTTAATTTTATCGTTTTATTTGACCTTGACCTCATTTTCACGGTTCTTTGCTCAGTGTTAAGTTTTTGTGTTTTGGTCTGTTTTTCTTAAACTATAAGCAATAGGTCAACTATATTTGTATGGAAGAACTGTTAGCTGTACATGTCTGTCTGGCATGATTCATATGACCTTGACCTCATTTTCATGGTTCATTGGTCCATGTTTAGTTTTCTTGGTTAAGTTTTTATGATAGTTGTAATAAAGCTTTATATTTAGGACTATTAACATAATATCAATGATTAATTAAGAAGGCGAGACATTTCAGTGTGTGCACTCTTGTTTCTATATTTACCAATCAATTAAGAATTTTACTCCAAAATTGACGAAAATCGACATTCAAGAGCTTTAACTCCTGTATGAAGTATTATTTGCCTTGAAAGTATTTTTTGCTGATTGCTTAATCTATTACAGATCACATGATCGGAACAAACAAGACAGCAAAACATTGGTAAAAAGGTCTTTAATTAACAATAACTCGTAGATTAGTTCAGTTTAACCATCTTTCATTTGCTTAAATATGCAAAAGGGATGAGACATAAGTTAATCAAATTTATACAGAACTTTAATAACACGTACACTGAAATCCTTAGTCATTATAAGAATTAGAAGATGTGGCATCAATACCAATGAGTCAACCTTTCACCAGAGACTTAATGACATAGACATTAACATATCCGTACGGCATTCAATAATTTGTAAAACTTATACAGCATAGTCAACTATAAAAGGTATGGAAATGACAAATGTAAAACAATTCAAACGAGAAAAATAACGCCCTTATTTTATGTTCAAAAATGAATAAAAAACAAATATGATATAGAACAAACGACAATTACTGAGTTAGAGGCTCATGACTTGGGCAGAATCAGAATGTTGCGAAGTTAAATTAGTTCTTATGAGCGTCAACATTTCTCCTATCCTGGGACAGTGATGTAACAGTACAAATGAGAACACACTTTAAATAGTTGAAAGGTATTAAACGCAATTAGATCGATACAAAACAGATATACATTTTAAAAAACAGAGTGTACTTGGCAGGGTACATTTACATATTTATCCTGCGCTTAAGGTGGTACCCAACACTTTCACTAAAATTAATTTGGCTCGTTTAATATTCATTAAATTTTGACAAAGTATTTACTTTGACCCTTTAACAAAAATATAAAAAATTCAAAAAAATTGAACCAAGCGTTTTATCAGAAAAATTACACTGGTTATATAGCAGTTTGACAAACACTAATTTTGATCATTGAGAAGCTTTATATTGCCTTCACAACGCAACGTAATTAAAACGTTTAGCTGATATTTCAGAGTTATCTCCCTGTAGTGTTAGGTACCACCTTAACTGGCCAATATTTTGGTAGTTTTCTTTGTTTATGGGTTTCGAAACTTTATAATTATGCATATGATTACAAATATTGCTCCCAAACGTTCACGATGTATGTTTCACAAGACATTATTGACTTGTGTACGATATACGGTTAAATTTGAATCACTATTTTTTCAGTTCAGTTCACTTAACATTACAAAAGATAAACTCAAGGACAGTTAATACAAATTGTTTCATTGCGTTGGCATGATGAATTCTTGCGTCTACGACCTGTCTTAAAAACTTCACAAAGAAGAGTGTTCTTGTAGATGTAAATGTTTAATGTTGGAATCCAACTTTTCGTTTCTTTTCGACGAACGAATTCAAATTAATATTCGTGCGGAGAATTTCTTTTAGAAAATCTTCCAAGGTCTGAGGTCCACCAATTTCTGAACAGCCACGACTTGTTCTTGTTCGCCATGGAATTGAAACTGTACTTTTTCCATAAGTAGAATGATGATTGTCTTTAGGATCACCTAAAATAATTTAATTGCAATCTAGTCGTATAAAAATCATGATGGTGATATTTACCTTGGGGTTTTGTGATTTTGCGTAGCTGAAGTTATGCCTACACCTCGTTTAAATATCATGTATATAAATCGGATTTTCAATTTAAATAAAATAATTATGTAGGAAGAATATGAAGATCTAAAATGGTGTGGAAGATGTGGATACACTTTACGTTCAGATCCCTTATAGATTAATTTGTATGAACACTTTTCATACAAATTATTAAAACATGTATTTGAGTCACAATTTGTACGATAAATTCCCCTCGAACTTACTGAACTGACGAGTGAATCTGTTATGAAAGTAAAAATATTAAATGGGCATAAGCTAATGTTGAGAAAACAATTATAGTACGATTCCTTTTAGTTTCAAATAATTATTAGCTACATACTCTAAAGAGCCTGTGTTGCGCAACTAGATCTTCAAGATGTTAACATGTTAATGAATTTTGTCCTGCAAGTGATTGTTGATTTTTAAAAATTTATGCTTTTAAATTATCAAAAAAGGTTTAAAAAAACTGTCATTGAAGGGCAATTACTTCAATGTGGAGTCGTCTTGTTATTATGGCCATGTTTAGTTTTTATGAAGATCTTGTCTTTGTGATTCTTCATCCCAATTAAATTATTTCTGTCTTAATTATATTTTGATATACACAAATATATAATGAATGGTAAAATGTAACCTTCAAGGATGATAACTCCTATAAAACGTCGTCTGACAGTTTAGACGTTAGTGACTAGCAGGTAGATATCAACATTCTGAATCTTTCAGTCCTTTTTTTCCTTCTATTTATAGCAGTTTTCAAGATAATTAACTGAACTTGCATTTTGAATCTTTGTTCCATTTTAAGCCATGTCGACTATGTCGGTTGGCAGGAGGGTTCGTTGACCACATTTTGAAAACTAATGGTAAAATTTTACCAGTAATTTTAGAGATTTTTGTTGAAGTTACCGACGACGACAAACAATGGACGCCAACTGATGAGAACCAGTTAATTGTCAATACATTGTGTAGTTCTTAATCGCACACAATTCTTAAATATAAAAAAAAACAAACAGGAACTATCAGATTTTGGTTAAAAACATATTATTTAGATGATATTATAACAAAAGACGACCATTTGAGAAGTTCCAAACTTAGAACAGGCATTTACTATTGCTCAATTTCCTATGGGAAAGAGGGAAGTCACAAGACGCTTCAAATTTGTGGTGGACATGAAAATCATTTTCATTTTAAAAGTTTAAATTGCTGTTTCTATTCATAACAAAATAGAAGATGACTGTAAAATAATTTAAACTGTTCTTACTTTTTGGTGGCTGTTCATGTTGAGAAGAATATGCTGGACCATCAGGTAAATATGAACCAGGTTGCTCCTGCAAATTAAAAACATAAAGAAAGAACACCCGATGTCTCACATGCATCGTTAATCTTCTTGTATTCAAGTCAATAATTCCTGGAATATTTCAAAATTTAATCAGTTGATAGTCATCAATATAAAAAGTAGTCAATTTTGAACGAAAAAATGAAGTAAATACCTATGTATTTAGTGGTCGGCAAGTCGGCAGGTCGACGCTTTAAAATAGGAATATTTTCAAATGATGGCATGTTGACACTTTTAAAGACAGTTTATTTACATGTAAATATATTATTAAAACATTTGTTTTTAATGTTCGGCTAAACTAATAGCGATAAATAAAATTCCTACTCAACTTTAGGTAGACTCCTGTCATTTCACATAGCACACCCGAAATTAAAAAAAGGTTTGTTCACTTTGGTATAAAGTTATGACCGCTTCTATTCTTTTTCACTTTCACAAATGGATTATACAGAAGACTTACTACTGTAGGAGTGTAATCATGCTCCGTACATAACTTTTTGTTGTCTTCCAATGTGTCAGTTCTCACAGGATAAACGCCAGCACATTGACGCCTGTTATACCTTTGACACGTACGCTTTCCCAAGTTGACCTACAAAGAAATTCCAAAAGTACAAATTAATTCATTATTATTGAAAGTTCTAGAAATGGACAATGACACCGCAAAGAGCAGAGGGGATACAACATTGACCCATAACCTCGAGATGTAAATCTTATGTTTAATTTTGATTAAATTGAACACATATCCTTATTTAGACCGGACATGATTGTAAACAGGGACAATAAGTCTTTTACATGTTATTTAAAATAGTATTTAAGTTAGATATACAATCCTTATTAACAATACATTTTTCAGCAGTGGTCAACAATTTAACACATTAAACCCTTTAGAACAGGAACAGTTTACCCTTCCAAATACATGATACGATTTGTATCGTTTAATTTCTGTGTATACTTTTTATTTCGGTCGTGGTCTTATTTGTTCATTTTAACGATTTGCCTTTTCGTAGCCTGCATTAAAATATCTTTACCTAGGAAAGGACGATCCGCATAATGGACATGTCTTCTTCGTCTGACAGTTTTTAATGTGGAAATTAAGTTTCTTGAAAATCAATTTTCTCCCACAAAACTCACACTCTGAGAGTCGAAATGGACACCATGCAGTATGATTTTGTATACTTATTCTTTTATCTCTGGCGTTACATCCTCTTTCAGAATTTGAACAACAGATATTTGTGAGTAAGCATTTTGACTTGTGTTGTGAAATTTTGTGCCTGGCAATTGTTATTCCACAACCTATGTTTGGACAAGAGACTACCACCATTTCGCAAACGTCCAAGTGAAAAAGCTCTTCTTCACGAATCATCGTCTTTTTACAAAGCTTGCATTTTGTTTCAGACTTTATACAATACTTTTCATGTTCATGTATGTCTTTTTTCATTATTATTTGACCACATTTATTGCAAAGAAATGAAGCAAACAAACAGGTCTCAGAATGTTTGAAGGCGTCCTTTTGTGTAAGTCGTTGGTCACATCCGTAATGGTGGTTCGGACACAAAATAGTGCGATGTTGACATTTAAACAAGTGTTGTTCTATTTGACATCTTTTGATTTCCTCTCCACATCCAACTGATGGACACGTTAGCCTGGTTAGTGGACAGTCTTCCACATGTTTATCGACACACCACTTCGGAAGGAAAGTCTGGCAAGCTTTGTTTGGACACTTGATTGGTCTATATCTGCATCTTTCTGCATGGCTTATAAATCTGGTGAATTCTCTTCCACTGCAAGCAAATGAACAATGGCCGTACCGGCAGTTTAGAAAGCAATGTTTTAATACACCTATTAATCGCCATAGTTGAAATAGATTGATGTTGTGTATTGACTGATTTGAAGCCTTTTCTTTCAAAGCCGATTTCTTTATTTTTTCCACAATATTACGTGTCCACGTCAGTGTTTTTATTCCATTCCATCTTATTCGTCTAAATTTTGGTGGTGGTTCTATAGTAGAATAAAATAATAATTGGTAGTAACACGAAACGAGATACAAAAGTATTCAAACTCCTTGACATTCGTAATACATAGTTTCCGTTAGTACTTGCTTGAAAGTTTCGGATGGCAAGACTAACGCAAGCCATCACTAAACAATTTAAAAAAAAAACATTCTTAAAATGACTATTCCATCATTCAACAAAATATTCAACATGATTGCCGTCCATTTCGCTAAGATTGATTAAACCATGTCCATGAAGCTTCACAAAAGGGTTGTGCACTTGTGGATGATCATTATTTGCTTATTTGCTTATATATGTTTTGATGATTTTTAACAAAAGAAATTCCTTATTTTGTGTAATCAACTCCTCTTTAAGTTTTAAACCCAGATCCTTTATACGTCACAGATAGAACTATGCACCTGCTACTATGTAGTTGTTCGTTGGAATATCCCCCATTTTCAGGATCTTCCAACATTTTGTAGGAACATTAAAAAAAACGTGTATTAAATTTAGTTTTTTATCCGAAGTCTTTCAAACTTCAAACAAAGTTTACAACCCTATTCAATATGTTCAACTTCCGCATTCTCAATTTTCATTTATTTTACAAAGTCTTTTTAAAAGCCATGCTTTGTTCTATGAAGCTTGGCTATTTGAAACTTAAGTACTTTGATTTTGATATAAAATATTTACCTGTTTCATTATATCATGTGGTTGATTTATATATTATGCAGTTGTCTTGTTATATTGTATGGATTCATTTTCATGGCCCATGATGTGTTTTCATAATTATGAACTTCGGTTTCTTGATTAAGTTTCGTGTTTCAGTATTTACTCTATCACGTTATGTCCTATTTTGTGTACAGTATAGTTATCAAAGGTACCAGGATTATAATTCAATACACAAGACGCGCATTTCGTCTACATAATACTCATCAGTGGCGCTCAGATAAAAAAAGTTTACAGACAAACAAATACAAAGTTGAAGAGCATTGAAGATCTATACCTTTTGCACTGTTATCAAGTAATCGATAGTATTAAAATTTGGTACACTATCTCTATGCGAAGTAGATACTTAGTTATACAAAAGTACATATTTTATCATGTTACTTCAATTACTTCCCTTTTCCGGTGTACTTAACCCTAATAATCCTTAAACCAAAATGAATAAAAGATGATTCGTACATGTCAAAGAGACAGAAAACAAACAAGACAAAAAAATATATTTAGAATCAAGTTATAAATTTATATCAGTGTCATATTTTAAAAAATACATTAGAATTAAAACTTACAATGAAAAATAACGATATGAATTTGAATATTTCAACTGTTCATCATAATTTAAACGAAATTACGAATCCCGCTTATAGTTTTTATTTAAGTTTGATTAAACAAACACAGAAACTGATTATTCCCCTGATTATATTATTGGTTTTCATCGCCAGTCTATGCAAAAGGCTTATCGATATAAGCATTTCTTTTATGTAGTAGCAATATATTTTGATATGAAATTTAACAAAAAAAAGGTGTGTACTCCCATAACAAGATCGTTTTTATAATAAGATATTCTCTCGACTTCGATAGAAAACTAAAATATATCTGAATCAATCTCAGCAAAATAGACTAATAAGTCTTTTGAAATATTCAGTAATACACAAGAATCTGTGCCCATAAATCTCCATCCTCAGCCACCCTATCACATTTATTTGTTCTTTAGGATTCTTGTAAACGCTTTGAACCGCGAAATCTGGGTTCAACCCCAAGTTATCATATATCTTTTTTGTAAATCATATTATTATGTACATGTACTGTATGTTACAAGTTGATGTAATTACAATTCCTATGAAAACCACCTTACAAAAAAAAACATAATTTCCGATTAAACCAGACTATTGACATTGTCAGGGACATATATGTAAAGACTAACGACCAGAAAATATAGCGCGCACTCACTATGAAAGACAAGGCATACAAGTATAAATACAAATATTATGATATTTTCAAACAGAGTGTATAAAAAATATTACCTAGAATGGCTTTTGTTAATCGAGTAATGGCTTGCGTCTGGTACATCATATTATTACTTGATCTAGTAGATGCGTATTTCCAGACATGGATACAGTTTAAAACTTTCAGATATCTGGGTATTTTACATGGCTGAAGGATGATTGGTAAAACACGATGAATTCCTTTCGTTTTCATGTACTTCCAAATAGCAAGATTGGCCATAAACATACACAACTCATCAGACAAAAAATTCTTTGTGATAAAAAGCATGGTAATCTTGGACTGTTCCATTCCTTTTTCGATAAGACCGCGCATGATTGGTTGACCTGGTAACCCATCTCTATCAGGGTTGTAGAACAAACAATTGCTATTTTCGAAGGGCTGTAGCAACCCGTTTACCAATTCGCCATCATCGTCACTATAATTGGCAAAAACATGGTATTCTTTGTTTTGAAGGTTAAGAAAGTTTTTCCATTTACTTTTCATTATGTCTGTGTTTATCTAAAATTGTCATTTAAATGTCAACAGGCGGGAAACTACAGAAAAAATAAGTGTACTATAAAAAGCAATTATGGAAGATGCTTTGTACTCTCAAAATGTCTTAAATTTGTTGTTTTTTTTTTTAACAAAACTACATGTTTCTTGGGTTATTCAAAGTCCTTTTAATAAATAAAAGTTTAAAATTGATTGTCTTAATCTGATATTATTATTCAATTCATATTTTGAAACCTTTTAGTATGGTTTTGCTATTTTTGTTAGAAAGATCTTACTAGCAATTATGAAAATTACTGTTCTGTTAAAAGTATATTCCAGAAATATACTAAACAGAGCCATTTGTATATATATTCTTAGAGCTCTATCAGAAGAAATCATTATGCATTCATTTTGGTATCAAAAAAGTATACGCAGAGGCAAATGTTAACAGTAAGCAGATGTAGGACAATAATGTTTATATTATTACGTATCTTAAATAGTTTTTATCAAACCATTCCAGGTAAAAGCTATAGTTTAAAAACTAATGGTGTTCCTACATTGAAAAAACGTTTATATAAAAGATTACAAAATCAAACGACAGCATGAAAAGTCATGCATCGACAAAATGTAACCATACAAGTATTTTGTTGCACTCAAATGTATGCTCCTCCACGCAATGTTTTTAAAGCACATATAACAATTCTATTCTAAATTTAAAACCGAAACCAGAGAAAATAATTCAACTGGGCAGTCAATGTTAATTTTTATTTGAGCTGTTCATTTGTGTTAATAACACGAGATTCTAAATTATGCAATTTTTCATATTACGAATCTAAATCAGATAAAAATCAAACGCAACAGATTTTAACAACGTAACAACACAAAACTAAAGACATCTACGTCGTCCCTATGTAACAATCGAATTCTAACCGAAAATAAATTATTCTATAATTATTTATAATGCGACCAATATTACAAATATTTAATAAAAAATATTTAAACAAAAAGATAATATATTGATATACTTACATAAAACGTTTAATTTGCGGTAGTTTAAGGTAAACATGAGAGTTTAAAGTAATGAAATTATGGATAAACCTACTACCTAATTGCGTGATACACAATACGTCCTTATTATAAAAACAAAATGCAAAATAGGGTTATCCTTCCTGATACATTGTACTGACAAGAAACTTTTATTCCGTAGTATTTGATAAGCTGACACGCTGTTTATTTATAAATACATGTCATCGCGGTAAAACATTCCTGTTCCTTTTTCTTTGTTTAATGCTGTAAAATGCCCTTAAGTTTGCAGTGAACCGATGCAGTGAATAGATTGGGCTTATCAACATCATAAATATTCATCACCAATAATGTGGCATAGGTATATTTTGTGGTCCTTGTTAGATATAAAATATTGAGGAAATGATTTCAATTTTAAGGTATAATTTGTATTAAATTACGGATTAGTGACTTTCTGTTTTAAGTATGACATTAAAAACAGAGAGTGACTAATTTGGAAAGCAAAGATAAAACTACCACGCTTCTTTTTTTCTTCAATAGTCAATATTTTCCAGATAAACGAGGGATATATACAAATTGAGATTGAATATGATATTTTATATATCTACATGATTTAGCAGAGCAAAATCTAAATAACAGTGAAATATCATGTTTTCGGGGAGAAATCGTGGATCAATGCTTTGAACACGGATAGTGATGATGGCTAACGTTTGCAATTTGTATGTTACATACACATACACATGATCTGATCATATTTGAAATAATCTACTTTGATGTTGTATAGGTTGCCTACCCCATCAAACCCTGTGAATTTATGATTCTATGCTACAGATGTTGAACGTATTAATGTTATACCTTGTGTAATGTTCGCAACAATTAACGAACCAACTTAATGATATTGCACATTTAAAATTTATTCCAAATATTCAGACTCAGACTTTAAAACCAACTAAATATTTCAAATTTTATTGACAAAAAACATTGAGTAGGACTTCACAGAACAGGTTAACATAGAGCCACCAACAACAATCAAAAAAAAAGGCAAAGCATTGGTTCTGATACCCTATCAATCAGACTCTCTTTTGTTCGACTTCTTCCCCTCTCCCTCTTCTTCCATAGTCCGACACTCCACATATACAGTCATGAAAGCAACGTATTGGTTCTGACACCATACGAATCGGAATGTCCGTTTGTCAACCCCTCTTCCTCTTCTTCATTAGTCCGACACTCCATTAGTCTGTCTGTCACGAAAACAAAGTTTCTGTATTTATTATTTTATTTCCAAATGGAAGAAATATTTTAGAATATTACGGTATTTGTTCCTAACAGTATGACGGATATAGAATACATGATCCCCAAAGTGAGGAGAACGATACCAAAAGTACATTCAACGTTGAAAAGAAACTGACAACACCTTCAGATCCTTGGATGTTTTACATGGCGGAATAGTGATTGGAAATACTCAATGAGACCCTTTCGTTTTCAGAGATGCATAAAGGGGGGTATCTGCCCGGAATAACGCGAAATAAAATTGCCATTTCACGATGAACGAACAATTCAAATTTTCATGCACGTTGATCTTTTTACCGATTTCACGAAACACGGCGAATAACGAACCTTTTTCACGTCTGCACGTGAAATAAAAATGACAAAACACTTTGCACGAAAATAACCCTTTACCATCCTCTTTCAGATACTTCAAAATAGTAAGATTGGTCAAAATCATAAAAAAAACTCATCAGACAAATTATACATTGTAATAAAAGGCATGGTAATCTTTGATTATTCCAATTCTTTTTCGACCAGACCGCGCATGAAAGGCTGTACTGGTATTTTTTCACGATTCAGGTTTACGAACAAACAATTGCATATCTCAAAGGGTTTTAACAATTCGGTAATCATATTACTATCATTTCAATATAACTGACAGGAAATTGTATCTTTAGTCTCGAATGTTAAGAAAAATTTTCATTTATTTTTCATAGTGTATGTTGATTTCTAAAATTGTATAATATAATTCAAACAAGGACGTAAACAAATACGTGTCGAATAAAAATGTATCGTTATTGAGAAGAAATTGTTTACCCCTTCTTTAATTATTTCCCTTTCCATTATTTTTGTACATTACAACATTTAGCCGAATGGGTATTTTACTTCGGGGCTTTTTTTAAAACTGACAAGTAATACAGGAAAATCTTAATAGGTTTACAAAATCAAGAATAATGGGCTATTATTATAGAAATATTAGCTCCTAATACAAAGAAAAGGGAAAATTGGAAATGAAATAAAGAATAAAAAACAACGGGTTTTTTGACATGCATGTTTAAAAAATAGAAAATAAGGGAAAAAATTTATAAAGATAAGAAAAAAGAACTTAAACAAATTGAAGAATATAGAACTGACTCATCCCGTTCCTTCACATTTTCGAATTCTTATTTTTAACATCTTTTCATTATTTCGTTATGCTTTGTATAGAAATAAGCATATGGCATTGTTGGATGAAAAATGAAACGGCCCAGAAATTAACAACCATGTGTCACTGTACTGCTTTTGACAAAAGTGCATAGCTCATAACTCATATTCACCTATAAAACACTCGAAAATTATAAATGTAAAACAATTCAATCGAGAAACTAAGGGTCTCATTTATGTTCAAAATATTTCAATACAACATTACTTTTATGTTTAAATATGACCTTAAAGGTTGAGGGATGCTTACTCGGAGAGATATGATATTGATCACCTGGGTTCCCTTTTAATCTTTAGATATTTTTAAGGGATAGTGCAATATTCGGGCGTTAGAAATTTGAAACTAGACATGGTTATGTAATATATCTGGCAGGGCAAAAACAATTTCGAATAACAGTGACAGGACACTTTTTGGAGGGAAGGGGACGAGGGTGAGGGGTCATGTTGTAAACGAAATGACTGATGCTTACAAGCCTTTCAAAATTGCATGTTGTATATTCATATATATGGCCATATTTTGAGTATGCGAATCTGTTGGTGGAGCATTAATTGGTACCGGTGATGTTATTAATACTCCTGGGTCGATATATTTACTGTTGGACTGATAGTCCTTGATGGTATCACCAGCCCTGTAGCCAGAACGTCAATATTTGGATGAAAGTACAGATATTATGTTTTTAGAATTTGTTGTTTAAAAGTTTGAAATTATTCTGATTTCAGGTAAAATATCAACCTCATGAAAAGCTCAGATTCCTTGCGCGACTCAGCTGTTCTTTTTGTCCTTTTATGTGTATAAGATCTTTATTGTTTTTAATGCGTTTTATATTTTCAAATATGTTGCCCTGAAGCATCACAGAAGAGACTTATAATGTCGAAATGCGCATTTAGTACATTAAAATTGGTACCGTTATTGTTATTAAATTATGTACTGTGATGTTGTACAAGTTGTTTGCCTCAATAACGAGTGTGATTCTTAATAGCAACATAATTTTGTTCCATTTGTACTTAGTCTGTTATTTTCTGAGTCAAGCGCACCTGCCTCGACAGTGGTTGTAACTCACAACCTCATAGTTGATAGGCTAGTGATTGAACTACTAAGATCACTCGACTTCCGATACTCTTAATAAATTGAAGATATGTAAAACTGTAACATTGACAATATATATAATAATTTATTTGTGACAGGATTTCACAAAATTACTTACGACTAAAATTGATTGTAAGTCATGAACAATTCAATATACTTACGATCTATCTTAGTCGTAATATTTTCGGTGAAATAGTTATCAAAGGTACCAGGATTATAATTTAGTACGCCAGACGCGCGTTTTATATACATAAGACTCATCAGTGACGCTCATATCAAAATTTTTATAAAGCCAAACAAGTACAAAGTTGAAGAGCATTGAGGATCCAAAATTCCAAAAAGTTGTGCCAAATACTGCTAAGGTAATCTATGCCTGGGATAAGAAAATCCTTAGTTTTCAAAAATTCCAAGTTTTGTAAACAGGAAATTTATATAAAAAAACCGACTCCAGGAGGCTAAATGTCGATTTGGTTACCCGAAAATGCAAAGGTTCTGCATTGCGTTAATCAAACATCTCAAGTGTCCAATACCCTTATAGTTCGTGCTCAATCACTCTGACTCTCATATCATAAAAGTTCCTTAATTTTACACGTGCTTCAAATCTTGAATATAAGAATACCATTTAAGAATTGAATGCTTCTTTTTGTAAATTTATTGCGGTGTAAAAGCGTTGACCGAAGTACATTTTGTATGAAGCGCGGAAGCGCTTCATTCTAAAAATGTACGCACGGTCAACGCTTTTACAACCCTATAAAGTTACAAAAAGAAGCATTCAATACTTATAATTACATTTTTAGCTATGATTATGAAAACACGAATTTTATATATTTTATTATTTAATTCACCTGTGCACTTTATTGTTGGAGCACGTGTTATCATGAATGAAAAGTTGAGCAATACAACTGCTTACAGAATAACACGTGATGTGCAGTTAGCCAATCAGAATAAAATATTATAATGAAACATACATCTAATGTTATTATTACCCTATACATATGATGCAATTGATTTATTCATCCAAACTTGAATTTGTTTTCACCGTTCTACAACATGAAACAACGAAAGACTTTCATGAATTGATACTAGATGTTTAACAAACAAATTCAATATATTATGTAAGAATAACTGGAGATGTACTCTAACATCCACGGTTCTGATTAGTTATTACATATTAATACCGATAACACATCAAACTCTTTTAAGGTCAGTTGTAAATGTCATTCGTTTTCTTTGTAGCCTTACATTATGCAATCAATGTTTTTTGTATGTCGTCTTTACCAATAATAGATTTTCAATCGGATGGTTAAATGAACCAAATCTCATATAAATCTATTGATCATAAGCATACGTTTTGGGACAGGAAAGCTACAGGAGCAGGACAATATTCACCTGTGATTTATTTTTCTTAACTGGAAAACTAACAAACTGTAATCTTTTTAATAGATATTTTTAAACAAATGTTGACAACAAATGTTCTAAGTCACAGTTGATTGATTCATTTTCTGCTTAGAAAACGAATACACAGCTTACAAACCTATCCTGTATGGTGTAATATATATATATATAACTTTTTCGTTTTCTATTTCTCGAAAGAGGTCTATGCTCGTCAACTTAAAATAATATGTGCTTGTGCAAGTTGACCATTTAGACAGAGTTATTCAGAAGGAATATCGTTACGATGTTGTTGTCAAGTAAATGAAGATGGCTTTTTGGAATAAATATCTTTTCAATTTTAGGGTTTTTGCATCGGAAATGAACATATGTATTCTTAAAATAGTTGTTGGCATGATAATGGTTATGGTCTTCTGGAATGATTTATGATGGCAAAAAACTAAACCCCTAACAAGAGGGATTGTAATTGATTTTTATATGACGAAGACATAATCTTTCTGTCTTTAATAATCTTGGTGTGTTTCCCTCGGTTTTATTTTGTATCCCAGAATTGTTTTCTCTCAATTAATTTATGACTTTTGAACAGACGTTTACTGCTGTTGCCTTTTTTGTCGATCAGTTTAATAGTGGTGTGGAGCTTGCTACTGCTAGAAGTCTCTTAATAATTTATGTTGATCATTGTCATGATTGTCATGTTGCGTATAGTTTCCTCAGGTTTCTATCCAAATATCGAACTCCAGCTTCTTAACTGAGTTTTACTGTATTTATTTCTTTCACATTAGCTACAGGTAAAAGGGGGGGTTAAGAAACATGTTAAACCCCGCTGCATCTTTACGTCTGTCCCAATTCAGGAACCATTTTTGGTCTTGTTTGAATTTTAATTTTGGTTCATTTATATGTATCGGAGTTTAATGTGGAGTCACTTTTGCTGAAAAGGTAAACATTATTTATTAGACTTCGGGTGTGGAATTTGCATTGAAGAGCTATTTAGTTGCTGTCTTCTCCTCTGTGGTCGGATTATTGACTTATTGGCAACGCATTCCACAATCCCATCAGCAGTTGTTATCAAATAGTCCGTTTTTATGTATGTTAACGTTTGTTATTGTATATAGCTGTTCAGGGTTTCTGTTGTTCCTTTGTTTTCCTCTTTAGTTGATGTGTTCTCCTTGGTTTTGATTGTGACTCGGACTTGTTTCCGCTTAATCGATTTTTGAATATTGAGCGACGGTATTTTGTTGTTGCCTTGATCCATTCCCAATTCCAACAGCAAATAGTGTATTCCTATCTATTCAGAACGTTGATGTAAGTATATCACTATGACAAAACCCTGCCTTGTTACAACTTACACGTTGTTTCGAATGTTGTACGTGTTGCCTACAAGGATACTGACCATTTGAACTCGTGGACGTTGATTAAATTATTCGTCTTTGCTCTAACAATTTAATTTCTTTTATCACACCGTGGGTAAAATATCACGTTGTGATTGGTTTAACGCCGTCACGTGGTGACCCCCTATGAGACCGTATGGGGTTAGTAGATTTCATAGGGGGTTCATGACGCGTTAATGGTGACGTCATCTATCGATGTTGTTTCATTGTTTGTTTTTCAACATAACGCAGCAGAAAAAGTCCAGCGTGCGATAAATTCGTTATACGGTTAACTACTGACCCCCTACGGACCATAGAGGGAGAATAAAATCCATAGGGGATTCGGCCTCCGGCCTCACCCCCTATGAATTTTACTAACCCTCTATGGATCCGTATGGGGTCAGTAGCGAACCATATAACTTATAGTAGTAATTTGTGTCCTTTGAATTGATTTATTTGTTTAAACATATAAAAATAACTGTTGTCTTTAATTTAAGGAAATATAGTCAATTGTCTAGATATTCGGGTGTTGGGCTATTTTGTTGTTGACCTAATGGACTGTCGGGATGACGGTTTATCGTATTATATACTTGAATTGGTATTTGATTTATATGCACTTCAAGTCTATTTTGAAATATTCCGATATAAAACTGGCAAAATATATCAAACTTTCATGTTGAAAAAAGAAACTAATCATTATTGATATGTTTAAATGTATAAATGGGTTTCGCTACATGTCTAGAAAAAAACCTGTTTGTTCATTCTTAATTTTGTAAATAAATCATTCCAAAAAAAAATCTCTTACAGTATTAATGCCAAATCAAAAAATAGTCCTGCGTGTATTGAAACTATTTTCGAGCTAAGTTTATAACTAGATTAATTTTGCTGTTTACCAAAAAAATATATGTATTACGCAGAAGAATAACAATAATTTATTAACACCTTTCGCTTTGCTTTTTAGATTTACAGCATTGAAACTAATTGTACAATCAATGAACGAATACATTTTGTTAATTTTTATCAAGGTTTATTCAGAACACTTGTCAATTTGTCACATTCATTCCTTATATTTTTTAATTTGTTCTCTCTTTAATGTAAATTTTACAGCAGGATGGTAATTTAAACATCGGAATTTCCCTTTTTTTAAACCACCTTCTGATTTTGGTATTGTTTATTATCTGTATTGGCGGTTTATTTACACAAATCTTTTTAATGGCTCACCAATTTGCAGCAATTGTATAAATTCGCACGGAGCAGTCAAATAAATAAAAGAAGGAAATTACTGGGAAATTTGCAATTGAGATAAATTACCTTTTCCGTAATCGAATTTTCTCACAATATTCTCCGGTTTTGCAGTATTTCTACTTTCTTTCAAATAGTATTTAATCTACTTAATTTCAACTACGGCGGAGGAAATTGCAAAATATCTGTTGACAAATATAACAAAATGTTTCCGCTTAGAAATTTCAAAAGGTATCTTTCGGATTTCATTTGTCTCGATTTTGTAACGTAATCCATTCGGATAATTGTCCTACTCATCCATGTAAGAGTTTTGTTAGAAAGTACCTTTGGTGTCCAAATATCTTTATTTTACCATGAGGTTGTCGGTGTATATGTGTTCGATTTTATTGCCTGTTTTAGTAAATATGTTATCAACATATCTCTGGATCCATGTTTTATATAAACAAAATCAAGTTTAGAGTCCCTCACAAAAGTCTAATTAAGCGGCTTACGCATTGAGGAGACAATAAAATTGAATTTGAGAACGGAAAATCAAAATAGCTAGCAAAACTTGAGGATCACATGAACAACAAAAAGCGCGAGACTGTTTGAGACGACAGGATAAAAGAGAAGCGACAGATAACAAAGGGACAATTAAACTCACAAGTCGAAATATGCTGACAACGTCATTGCTAAACAAAGAAATCTACCAACAGACAAGTTTTAGTTTCTTTTAAATATTTCGGAGTTTAGTGTGACGCCCGTTGTCAGTGAACTTGTATATATTTTTGTTTTACTTTTCTGGCATAACAAAAATAGCGTCAGTGCAATCAAAATGTTTGTGGCCAATGATAATTAGTATTGACCCTGATCATGCCATGACCATGCTGACCTTGACTGCTTGTAATCAAAAAGTTGCATAGTTCCTAGACAAAGAACCTATACAAATTGAAACAGTAGCCTATATAGCTTAAAATTAGTGTTTTCAAATTTATTGCCAAAATATTTTTATAACCATAAAACTGATTAGTCTTGAGATCTAATTCATTTGATATGACAAAATACATGAAACAGTATTGTATACAATATTTGTGATACAACAGTTATCAACCAATCAAACATTTGCCATACCTATCAAAGATTTATTAATACCAGTATTGAAAAAGTATTAATATTTGTTACAAAATTCAATTACTTAATAAGAGTTTCGGATTTTTTATATAATGCTCCAAGGATATTTATATTCAGTTATCCACGATGGATTGATTGCCACTTTGTAATAATCTCAGAATTATGACAGCTACTCCTTCATAAATATAGTTATCTTGATAAAGAATGATGACTTACTAAAACGAATAACCCTCACATCGTTTCTCTTCTTTAGTTTAAATATGAACACAACACTTTATGACTTTCATGCGTTCTAAGAGTGTTTCTTTTCTGAATTTATTTGCAACTGGACCGCTAAACCGAATTTTATACAACCAAGGAGTCACAAGAACCGAAACAGTTGAAGATCTAGAACTATATGTTCAGAAAGGACATATAAAATTATTAGCATAATCCACCGAAGGTTTACTTTGCCAGGGAGGGTTAAAACCTTATAGAATCTGTTTCATTTATAAATTTATAAACTGACAATTTTAGGAAAGTTTGGTATAAATCATGTTAGTATTTGCTACTGACTAGATAATAAACTGGTAATTCACCAGCAGCGGTATCGACCTACTATTGCAAGAAATAAAAACAACACTTTATTAATGTCATACGTCCGACGCTCTTTTTTTCTATACTTAGACTGAGTACTAAAGATGCAATCAGGAAAAGGATCCGGCAAAAGATTTTTCTGTATGGCAATCAAATTGTAGATATTTCTATATATATTTTTTACCGTTTAAAGAATTTCTACTGTTATAAACTCACGCAAGTTTAAATACAACTCAAGAAAAAGCAAAAGAGTGGTTTCATATAAGACAGGTGATCTTTTGATACAGGTTCAATCTATAAATTTACTACATGCAGTTAAATAAATGTTCTTATAACGCAGATTATTTCTTAAAACAAGTGGTCTTTAAAGCAGATTTTGTAATGAACAGCACACGATACTCCTACATATTCTTTAAAATCATTTACAAAAGATGAAATTTTACAAGGTCACAAATCTGTCCTTCTTTCATTTTAACATTCATGAATTGGTTGGTCTATACTATGTGTCTGTGTCTAAACTATCTAATGACATGTTGGATTGTGGTTTAACATCTATGACATCTGTCTGCTGCATTTATTTGTAAGTACCGAATTCGAACGTAACCTATTCCCGAAGTTGAATGTTTTTTCGATTGTAAATTTGCATTGCTATACGGCGTGTCTATGTATATATTAATACATCCAACATTCATGTTAAAAGTTATGAGGTTTCTTTAGTGGATTTTGTTGGATATTATGTTATGTGTTATCGTTTGTAATTTCAGTTCTGTATTTTCGTTACATTTCACATATTTCTTATTGTCAGTATATTCGAGTGAATTTCCATTTCCATGGATAAAATACTGCGTTAGTCCAAATAAGTATGCGTCGTCACAGAATTTATTTAGAATAGCCTTTAATATCGTCATAATCATGATAATTGTTTGGACTAGTATTGTGAAGATAATTGTATGAATTTCAGGATTATATATACGTCACTATTTGTTTTATCCTGTGCTGTCATTAATGGAAGATATTCGTTGTTGTTCTGCGATTTACATGTTTGAACGACTATTATGCTATTGATATGTGCGTGTCTCTGTGTTCTTGCATTTGTGTGTGCTGTAGTCCTATCGCAACGTCCTGTCATGCGAGCGATTTTTATCAACATTGCCATATAAGCGGGAGGTTTGGCTAGCCATAAACAAGGTTCAGACCACCATTGTTTTTTAAAATGTCCTGTACCAAGTCAATACAGCAATTCTGTTCAAATAGTAAGTTTCTTTGTACACAATGATGTAGGTTGGCGTTTGTTTTCTGTTGTTCTGTTGTTTTCCTCATATAGTTTATGTGTTTCCCTCAGTGTTAGCTTGTAACCCGGTTTGTTTTCTCTCAATCGATTTATGACTTTTAAACAGTTATGCTACTGTTGCTTTTATTTTCCTGTATTCATTTTATGTTCACATATTCTAAATACAATTGTCTTTGAGATATAAAGTAAGATTTTACTAATAAATAAAAGTATTAATTAACTATTCTGTATGGTCGCTCGTTTTTAAGGCATGTTCGTCATTGATTGCATATTTCTTAGGAGCTACAATTTGAGTGTCCCATTTTTAGTTTCAAAAACAAACTTTTGGCCCATTAAGACATTCAATCTTTTAGGCCCGAGAACACAGTTATTTCGTAGTGCATTTCTTTTAGACAATAAATTCAAATGAAAAAAATCACACCTGCTCTTTCTTAAAAAGATTTTTACTGTGTAGTGTACTACCAGTGAGACAAATAATATCAAAATTATAGAAACATCTACCAGCTCGAACTCAAAATATTGACAATTCTGTGTTAAGGGGGTGTAAAATTCAGTTTGACAGCTTCAGACGTAATTTGACCTTTTTACACTGGACCAAATCACTACTTAACATAAAGATTCAGCACCCATTTTTTTTTCACATGTAATTACATCCCCCTACTTAATATTTCGTGCATTTAATATCAAGAAATAAGTTGGGAAAGTGTATCAAAAAAAAACATACAAGTAATACACTGTTTACAATAGGGACTAATTTCGTAGACAATGAAAACCAAAGGACGACAACTGTGTCCTTGGACCTTATAAGACAGAAAGACTTGACCAATCTTTATAAAACTTTGCATAACCTACGCTTATGCAATTATGAGATAGTTTGCCAAGTTTCATGGCCATATAACATATTTTACATACATCAATTAGGCCGTTTAACCAGGGGCATGAATACAAAATATGCTGCACTTTTTTTCTGTGATAATCTACTTTTCTCTTTATTCAGAGTTCACAAATGGTTAATTAAATTTGATTTAAGCATAGAAACACAAATATCAGGAACAAAAAATCTGTCAGACAGAAAGTCAGCATGCCTCTTATACATAAAATGTAAACTGCATTAAAATGCTTATTATAGCCGTAGAATGCCAAAATGGCACATTTTAACAGAATTTCTGTAAACCAAAGATGTAAATCCTTTACTTTGATTGAGTTTGACAAATTGAAACCAGCAAATCATTCAGGAAAATTGCCAAAGTACAGAATCTAGATTTCAGGAATCCATCTCTTAGGACAGAAAGACTTGACCAATCTTTATAAAACTTTGCATAACCTAAGCTTATGCAATTATGAGATAGCTTGCCAAGTTTCATGGCCATATGACATATATTAGAGAAACTAGGGTAATTTTAGTATTGACATTTGGATGTTTATTTTGATTTTGACCTAAAAATTTGAAATTTTGCAAAAATTTGCTTTTTAAATGCTTTTGAATATTTTATATTACATATCAAAAGCATCTGAACACTCATTTTATTTATCAGATGTATTGTAATTATTCTAAAGTCAAATTTATATGAGCCTATGTCTGAAAATAGAGATTTTCCAATTCAGGGAAGCCTTATATAAATATGCATTTTTCTCAGCCAATTTGAAGTTTTTGAATTTTTTTAAGCCTAAATTATTCTTTCATATATTTTAAATGTACTTTAAATGTATAGTAAAGTTACAAAAAGCATACCACATGAGTATAAAATTGTCTTGGGCCATGTAGTACTGAGAATTATTTAGAGTCGATTTAGGCGGTAGCCCATATTGACACAAAAAATGCACACAGAAGCTATCAGAAATGAAAATGTGTTACTTTTTGCTCATTTCTATTCTAAGGTGTTAAGATACAAGAAGTCTAATTGCAAACAGAAGCTTGCATTTAAATTTTTTGAAAGACAATATGGTCTGATGGCCAGTTTTTTTCATTTTTCAATGGAAAGCATTTAGTTTTAGTCTCTATAGGAATAAATTTGGACCACTTACTATCATACAGAAAAAAATATATGGTAGCCTATGAAAGAAGTAAGGTGTACTGACTATAGTAAAGTGCTTTTTTTTACAGATTTAGTGAAATACTTGTGATGGACTACAGATTTGATGTACAAAGCTCTTCACATTTTACATACATCAATTAGGCCGTTTAACCAGGACCAGAAAAAAAATATCAGTGTAAAAAGACTTAAATGTATTGGAAGGTACCTTGTTCCTCATGTTTACTTTTGATGATTTTTTTTAATTTTGCTCTCTTTTGGACAAGGGCATGATAACTATAGGAAATAAATATCTGCATCCTGAATGTTTTCCTCGTAGTTTCAAGACGATATTCATTAATGAGATATTTGATATATTATGTTTGCAATGGTTTAATATGCTAAGGATGTTCCTATAATACTTTTAATTTGTGTTCACTCTACAGATAGAACGAATCATTTTAAATAGTATTTAGAAAACAGTTACATATTAATTAAGTTAATATAACTGGAAATTTCGTCGTGAAAACGCAAACATATGCCTTATAACTTGTGAAAAGTAAAATCACAAAAATACTGAACTCAGAGGAAAATCAATTCGGAAAGTCCATAATCACATGGCAAAATCAAATAACAAAACGCATCAAAAACGAATGGACAAGAACTGTCATATTCCTGACTTGGTACAGGCATTTTCAAATGCAGAAAATGGTGGATTAAACCTGGTTTTATAGCGCTAACCCTTTCACTTTGATGATAGTCTCATCAAATTCCGTTATATTTACATTGATGCGTTAACTAAACAGACACAATTAATAAAATAGTCAGAATATGGGTACATCAGTTATCATCGTATAACAATTTTAAAGGAACAATGTAACAGAACACAAAAAAATTTTATCTACAAACACATTCATTGATTTGAGTGTCTGACGTCAAAAAATTGTGTACGTCACATAAATTTGTCGTTCAATGTGCATGCAAACAATTTTAAAATTTACATAGGCAATGTTAGCATATAGGGTTGAAAAATCAAAAGTATGTAAGAATAAATTTCAGAAATAGACCGAGATTGAAAATAGTCCAAAAGTTATATATAGAATTTATAAGAATCCACAAATAGTTAATTCCACTATCAGTCATCATCGTATAACAATTTTAAAAGGAACAATTTAACAGAAGACAAAATCATCTATCTACAAACACACTCATTGATTTGTGTGTCTGACGTCAGAAAATGTTATACGTCACATAAATTTGTCGTTCAATGTGCAGCAGCATACAAACAATTTAAAAATTAACATAGGCAATGATAGCATATAGGGTTAAAAAATCAAAAGTATGTAAGAATAAATTTCAGAAATAGACCGAGATTGAAAATAGTCCAAAAGTTATATATAGAATTTATAAGAATCAACAAATAGTTAATTCCACTACGCGATTGAATGATTTTGACGTTTATGGTTCAACGTATTTTGTAATTTATAATAGAAATATATCATAATGACATAAACTAGAACAATAACATACTGACGGGATCTTTTAAAGTACAGAGTCACGTTATAAGAACCAAAGAAATACAAAAAGTCGCATATACAAAGCACGCCACCAAAAATTGAAAGACAATACAAACACATTGACAAGATGTACAAGTACCGAGCCACGTCAAACGGATATCACATAAAAACCATTCAACAGTAAAAGTAATATTAATAATAGAACAAAGACAAATGAAAGAACTATAAAACACGTTGTTAAGATGATAAACAACATCAGTACGCAGAATCTATACATCAAGACTATCGTGTATTATTTGTGAAGTTGATACGGAATATTTATCAACAAGGTCTTGGTACCTTCCGATGAACTTTTTTAGAAAAGGGACGAGACGTTCTTTGACATACCCCTGGACGAGACGTTCTTTGACATACCCCTGGTTCATCAACTTTCTACTCGGACACTGATGACGTTTTACAAAGTCTGAGTAGGAAATGCAAATTCTTGAATATCGAATAAGCTGGGAAATACATATCCCATATGCAGGTGAAGTTGGTATATTGCTCCTAAGGTGGGGGAAATTTATAATTTCAAAATTAAAATCGTCTCATTTGTCATAGATTATGGTACTGAGATGACTGTGTAAGTCAAATTCGAGATATAAGTCTAAAAATGAGGCGGAGGAAGCCGTGTCTATTGTTTCTTTAATCTCTAGTTCTGGGGATATATTAATGGAACCCAATCAGAAAAGTTCGGATTGTTTATGGAAAGAACATCATCAATATATCTAAAAGTGAAATTAAATAATCTGGCTTCTTTGATCCTCTTGTTTTTGACAAGTGTCTGGAGGAACTCCGATTCATAAGAAAATAAGAAGAGGTCGGCAAGAAGAGGCGCACAGTTTGTTCCCATAGGAATGCCGACAATTTGTTGGAAAAGTCTACCTCCAAACTCAACAAATATATTGTCGATAAGAAACTCCAGCATGTACTGACCACTTGTTCTTCTGTGTAGCATGTTTTGCCTTTTTGTTTGTCACTATTAACGAAATATGCCTTATGAAATCCCAAAGTAATAAATTTATAGCGTATGCTACCATTTTTATATTGAAAGGCATTGTGGATTATTTCTTGAAGGCGATTTTTCAATTTCACATGGGGAATGGTGGTTGAAAAATCAAAAGTGTTGATAGAACTAATTTCAGAAAAAAACCGAGATTTAAAATTGTCTAGAAGTTCTTTAGAATTTTTAAGAATCCACATATGGTTAATACCACTACGTGAGTAAACAGTTTCACAGTATTTCTGAAGACCCTCTTTCACTGCGGACAGAATTTTAGTCAATCTAATGGACAATTCTTTAGTGGAACATGAAGAGGAGTCAGCAATATATCGTTGTTTGTACGGAATTTTATGAAGCTTTGGTATCCAATACAAACAAGGTAAGTCCTCCGATTTGGTGTTCAATGTAATGTTTATTGAAGCCATGAAGGACTTATGATTTGCTAAAATCTCATCCTTGTCAAGTGATATGTCTTTGTATGTGGAATTACCCGATTGCTCCTTTATACCCAATTTTTTTACTAGACATTCGTAGTAATACGATTAACATGCAAAGACAATATTATTTGAAGCTTTGTCCGCAGGAACAACAACATACTTATCATGCAGAGATGATAGACATTCCATGGCCTCTTTGTCTCTGAAAACAGACTTTGGTCGATCGTTCACATAGTTTTTCAACTTGTGAATGCGACGTTTTATCAGAGACCTGATAGTTTTAACCCATTCTGACAAAGTGTCCAGTTCAACTTCTTCTCGCTTAGCCCATGCTCTGGCGTAGTCCTCAATGGAATCCATAATTATTTTGAAGTTATGGTTCCAATTGATGTGTTGGGGTTCTCTTAACTTAGGACCATGAGAAATCACCTTTCGGAGATTTTCATGTTGAATTATGTTTAGATCTCCAGTTATAACATGACCAGAGGGGTTGTAATTCTAAGACGAGTGGGAACAGTCACATGTTGGAGGGTTTTTTATGTATTGTTCTAAGTCAAGGTCCTGCCATGCTTGTTTATAGTTAAATATTTTAGATGCAATGGTTTTGGTGTAACTGTAGGATACAATAGGAACAGACTGATTTTGAAAATAAATAGGAATTTTAAATGTTACCTCCTTGTGATGTAGAACGTTGCAGATATTGATTGCATCAATTTCTCTATTGGCAAAAGCAACAGGAAGGAATTTCCTCTTTTCCTCATGTAAAGGTTCCGATCTTACTGGTTTGAAAAGACGGAAAAGAGCTACATCACAAATAATACTGACTAGTATGTATATTGCAGAAAATGTATTGGTGCCTCCTTTGTCAAGTGCATAATCTCTCAAACGTTTTAGAAAATTAACTGGCAGTGAAAAGAGAATAGTTCTTATGTAATATAACCCTAGTGGATGATGAAGATGTGAAAGAAGGTCATCAAAGCTCCCAGAGGGTGATCTAGATTTGGAAGACAGCTTCATGCTAGGATCAGACTTCATAACAATAAACAGTCTTACGAAAATATCGGTTGAAAGTAGTTTTTCTTACAGGACACTATAAGGTCAAAGAATAACGAGGATAACGAGAAGAGAGAGGAACATCAACAAACCTTTAAAATAAGGTGTCTATGAGCAGGTCTGTGTCCACGTGATCGCAGTTTAACTTCATTTGAATAAATTATACATTTGATAAAAGATGGTAAAAAAATAAAGACGAGCGTTAGAAGATAGAATAATGTCCTCTGACTGCCAATTATTATCACTGATATGAACATCAACTTCTTTGGAGAACACAGACCTGTACATTTGATGTTTTTATCAACATCACTGTTTACGATTGCAAAAACCTCCAGTCAGTGTCTGTAGGGTACATAATCGGTATGTTAAACTTTTGGTTCTTGTACTTTCCATCGATTATCACTTGTTCTCCTTCGATACAACTACTCTTTCTTCCGTGTTGTCTTTCCCAAAATAGTTTGTGCTTGATAATACATCTTCACCAAATTGTCTTATTGATTTATTTACTATTTGTTGAGCGTCCAGTTGCAAAAAAATAACAAATACTACAATAGCTAGGTTTAAATTCTGCGAAGTTGGTCAACTCTTGTAGTATTACCGTCTTGAATGTACTCCAGTACATATTTGATTAGTCATTTAAATTTCTCCAAAAGTGCTTTGATTCTTTTGCCGTCAGATAAATATGGCCATACGTTTTATTTTTAAGTATCATTATATAATAGAACGAAGATAAATTTTCTTTAGATATCCATTAGCTTTGTGCAAAGTGAGACAGATGGAATATTTAACTTAAACCGATTCATCACGTGACAAATTTGACGGCTTTTAGATGATAACAAATATGGAAGAATTCCAATGTTACGTAATCACAGACATCTAGAATTTCTTGTGTAATGGAATTCTTTAGATCTTCGCTTCTAATATATTTAAGCGTGGCTTATTTCAATTCCGTTTCCCTATAATGTTTAAAAGGTAAATCAACGCTTCTATGTAAAACGTCGAATAAGACATTTTATCGCTGCGATTCGACCAATTAAACCTTTTGTTACAGGAAACCATTCGGAATTCAAATTTTTTTTATAAGAGAGCAGACAATTTGAAAAGGAATATAATAAAAGTCTCCATCGTAACACCAGTTTTGTCGTTTTACTGTGATCCATTATATGGAGACGTGGTATATAAATAACAATAAAGAAATTAAGCCATTTGTGCTGTTCTTACCAAATATGTTAGAACGTCAATATATGAATACATAGCTGAATTAAAACCGTAAATGATGCATATGTATTGTTTTCTTTCGGAGATCAGCATGGTAGACAGCACCAATGGTTTTGAAATGCTTTTGGAATTCCCTACCAAAAATACAATAAATATTTCTGCAGCAAGTGTCTGAAAAGATCACCATTACCGGGTTAGAAAGGAGAACGGTCATGACTCAATACCAAACTCAAGTGTTCACAAACATAATAAGCAGGATCTGCGTACCATTCTAGACTACCTGGGATCACCCCAAGTTGTTTGGTGATTTTGTTTTGCTGAGACTTTAGTTTTTTTTTTGTTGTGTGTTGTGTACTATTTTTTGTCTGTATGTCTTTTTCTTTTTATCCCTTTTCGTAATTTCAGCTGAACGTCAGACGAAAATTTTGAAGATAGAATCTGACATAGTAAATTGTGATTAACGTAGACTCACGTAATGACGTAGACACTGTGAAACCACTTGTTCAGATGAAGATGAGCGTTTCCATTTTCACAAATTATGCAATTAAAAAAACATAAAATTGTGTATAAATTTGATTGGATGTTGTTTTCCTTAGTTGAAGTCTATTATATACTCAATAGTGACGTTTGAATCAAAATTTATCAAGCGATTCATAGTGTAAGTTAAAGTGCATCAAAGACTCAAACGGTTTGTCAAATACATCTACGATAACTTATGAGTAGAAAGAAATATAAGACAGCTCAAAGTAGAAAATCAAAAATATGAAAGTAATATAAAACTTTTAGAAGAAATATAGTTACAAAGCTAAAAAATACATTTGATCAATTAAATTTAAAAATACAACCATACATTCTGCTATTTATTATTCTAGATCGCTTGGTACTTTGATGAAATACCGATACTGTGAACAATAGAAGTATATAATAGGCACAGTGAACAATCATAGTTGTGTTTCCTTGTAACTGAATTAAATCATTATTTCACACTTGTTTTCTAAGGGGAGACAGGCAACAAGAAGCAGCATGGCTTTTAGAATACAAGATACCAATTTCTGTATTCAAAATTATACTTAAAACAGTGTTTTTTTAACAAATTTATATTGGTATTTCATATATATAACTTTCCGAAAACTCCATAACCATGATAACCATTATGATTGAATTGTTGTTTTTTGATAGTCTGACAGATAGAAGGATCAACATGTATTCCCTATGCTCAGTAAGAAATTTTAAAAATATTGTGTTTTTATGAAATCACCTGTATGTTGAATATAGATCTGATACTTGACAGAAATAAATTGTTAAGAAGTTGACAAATTCTTTGCCTGTGAATAGAGCACTAGTCTTATTTTTACGACTCTAGAAAATTTACAGACGCCTTCATGTGCTGGTTGACCGATATTCTAGAGCTTGCATTTTCGTTTACGGTAGATTTCTTGGTAGATGCTGCTGCTGACAAGAAAGCTGATGAAGTCATCCCATCGAAAATTTTACGGACGCCAAAACTAGTTGGTTGACCTTTATGGCATAATTGTGTCACAGATGACCACGAATATCTTTTAGGTGCTTTCTATTGTTACATCACCGAATGAGACTTATTACAGAACGCATACTTGCAGATGAACCTTGTATAATAAAAATTACTATTCTATTTGAGTATCCCAATTGTGAATTTTCCATTCCTATGTAGCACAATTCCAGCAGCACCTACATACGTACCATTTTTGATTGGATTCGTGTTGCCCAGTCTTTAGCTTCTATGTAGTGTTTTGTGTATTGCTGTTTGTCTTATGGTCTTTTTCTTTCTTAGCCGTGACATTGTCAGTGTATTGTCGAATAATATAATTTTGGATGCAACGCGTTTTCTGATTGGCTGACGTTATTTTGTTATGAGCCCATAGACATAATTTAGTCATGTGACCGTGACGCCATCAACGTTTTTTTCAAGGTTTTCTGCGGTTTAAAATGGAATTTAGAATTAAATTATAAGAAATGACTGTAATATTTTTTCTGTCTATTCGAAATAACATAAAAAATGTGGTGCACTGTAAAATAACCCGTTACGCGCGTTATTCAGTGTGCACCAAATTTTTTATGTTATTTCTTCATAGACAGAAAAAATATTACAGTCATTCCTTAATTGAGTTTGAATGTTTCTTGTTATCGTTTGCCTCTCCTATAAAATAAATAAAAAAAATTTATGAATTATTTAGTGAGAGAAATTTATCATTATAGCGGAGTTAAGTTCAACGATATTGCTAACTCATTTTCTTCCCATGAAGTATCTGTATGAAGTCAGCTCATATTAGTAAAAAAAAACCAATTCCGCACTTGATTCCTATTAGAATGCTGATTGTTTGATAATATATACGTCGTCCATACGTAGCAAACATATTGTCATTCACGAAATCAAGCATATCAATAATAGGCGAGTGATATGAGAGCCAAGTTTACATTTTTAATGCACCTACCTAACATACGGCTAAATTATATATCATTTGAATGCTGAGAGTATGTACTTTCTAAATATTTCGGTCGTCAAAAGAAATTATGATGCAATTTTTTTAAATCGGGGTGAAAGGTTATGGGTGCAATTTCAATTCATGGATACCTCCAGTAGAAAAATCGAGTCAAAACAAATGCAAAAACGATACAATACTATAGGAATACTGTATTGCTGTTGGGAAAATATATTTCTGTCATAGTATTAATTTATTTTGGTCGATTTTAACGGTAACGTATGTTACGTAACGTTTTCTCTCGGATTCTTTGAAAATCAACCATTAAGTCACACAAATGTATCTGTAGTCGCCCTTGCACTATTTAAATCTTATAAGACCTCCGTATCAAATGATTGTACGTATTTACAAACATATATCTGCAAATTTGATATAAATAATTCGAAACAAAATATTTGAAGCAAGGGGAAAATATAACATATGTCGTATTTTTAATTTCATAGAAAAGTCCCATGATGAACTGTACATTAAAATAGAGGAAATGTAGGGTCTCCTGTTAGTTTGAAAACCTGCCAACTTTGTCAACTTCAGACAACCATAGGACAGATTTTTTTTATTATTGTAGTGCAAAATGTTGAGTCTGGATATACCGCAATATCGTTTACATCACTATATCACTAACGTTACTAAAATGAGTAAAGTGCTACTAGTATATTTATATCAACAAATAGACAATTTTGATATAAAACATCACAAGGAAAATATGATCACTCATTGTTCGTCAAACTGTGTTTGATTTTACTTTGGTCGGCCGCCGTGTATCTTGAGATATCTAATTAACCAAACAACACTTTACAAAGTGCTTTGTATATACTTTTCCTTACGCTGGTGATGACGTTCGGCTACTTTGGCACTTATATACTTACTTTTTATAACTTGTTTCACCGCTTCAAACGAAGGACAAGGTTATCCTAATATTGAACATTTTATTTGGCTTTTTTATGTTAATATTCCGTTATCATAATTATAAATAAATAATCGAAACGTCGGACCAATGGGATGTCAGACCATTTAGGTGTCGTAATATTGCGATATCGGAATATCACAGCTTCATTTTCACTTGTAATTCCATCATTCGTATCGGTCAACATATTCATACAAAGACCACTTCCTTGACATGGGCATATATATATCAGTACAGCAAAGGTTTTGCTCAAAGCGGACACAATCAAGATCTACTACAGATTGATTTTAAAATTGAGAATGGACATGAGGAATGTGTCATAGAGACAACAACCCGATCAAAAAGCAGACAACGGCCGAAGACCACCAATGGGTCATCAATGCAGCGAAAAACTCCCACATCCGGAGGTCTTCTTCAGCTGGCCCCTAAACAAAATGTAGACTGGAATGAAGTGATAATGGACGTCATACTAAACTCCGAAATATACACAAGAAATTAAAATAAAAAATCACACAAGACTAACAAAGGCGTGAGGCTCCTGACTTGGGACAGGCGCAAAAATGCAGCAGGGTTAAACATGTTTTTGTGATATCTCAACCCTCCCCTATACCTATACCTTCACGTGAACAGATCAAATCTTGTAGAAAGTCGGATATCATCATACCAGTAAATATAATTGGCATCGGACCGATGTTGCCTTTTAGCCAACCAAAGTCATACGGAGCACTTTTATTGTTTCTGTAGTTAGGACTACGTTGTCTTGGATAAGGTTTTACCCCCAGAAAAAGGAATAATACCATGTAGAACGTATGCCCCATCTTCAATTTTTCTAATCTCATGATCAGTCAAACTTGTTAATGATTATCAAAGGTGTGTCCATATATACGGTGCATTTGTGATGATAAACCCAAATGAAAGATGAAAGGAGTAAACAAAATGTCTTTTTATAGATAATATACACTCTGCTAAAGCCATACATCTAAGAACTTTGTCGATAGGTATATCGTACTCTTTATTAACTGCCGCGTATACGCCATCAGCCAAAAGACAATACAGAATTCTTTTTAAAGCAGGTGGCATAATTTCATTGAATGATCCAATTATTCTTTCATTTCTATAGTCTTTAACTAGAAGTCTTTTTCAAATATTTCACTCGACTATAATGTCGATATTTTCTTATCTCATTTAACATTTTCATGTCAGGCCTCTTACAGCCGACCATAAGGTATGTTTTTTTTTCATTGTTGAAGGTTGTACAGTGATCATTACTGCTTACATGTAATTTATTTGAACACTAGTAGTTAGTTGTCTCATTGGCCTTCTACTTCATAGGAAACCCATAATGAAATTGTTCATAGGAACTTGCCATCTCATTATATTTATATTGCTAATACATATTTTTAAACTTAAAATTTCACTCAAATTTATAATACTAGAAATAACAAACAGCAATTGAAAATTATAAGTTCTATTTAAACGAACAAAACAATGACAATAAAATGAAAACGAAAAAACGCAATAGATGAATATTACACAGACAACTTAATATTGAGCAATGCGAACTCCATTATATAAAATTTCACTCAAATTTATAATTCTAGAAATAACAAAGAGCAATTGAAAATTATAAGTTCCATTTAAACGGACAAAACAATGACAATAACATGAAAACGAAAGAACGAAAAACAGTAATAGAGGAATATTACACGGCCGACACTCGGCTAACCGAGAGATAGGTCGGTTAATCTATATTGAGTATGCGGCTATATCGGCGGTTGGTCTGTTAATCGGGTTGGTTATACGTCTGTTAAGAGTAAAACGCACAATTTTAATATTAAAATCTATTTAATATACAGATTTTAGGTACATTATAAGAATCAAATCAAAAAAAGAAAAGTGTCTGACAAAATGATATATATCATAGAACATTTTCCAACTGTAAAAACATTTCATAGTCTGCGCAGTTTTCAGTAAAACTAAAAGGCGTCGCGCAAGTATGTAGTATTTATGCTTATACGCATAGCAATTTTTGTAATGAAAGGCGAAAAAAACAATTTTAGATATCATTTAAAGGACACAAAATCGTACTTTGGTTCTAAAATATAAATTGAAATTAGTAAATATTTCATAATTGTAATATAACGTGAGTAATACCACGTTTTAGTGAACATTATGGGAATAAAATCTGTTAATGGGTTGGACAATTGAAATTGTGTCAGTTAAGAGTTATTTAGCCACGACAATAGTTGTGCTACCTTTATATTTTCCCTTTGAAAAAGTTAAGAATGAGATGCTCTTGAGTAAAAAAAATGACAATACGCTGCAACAGTATCCTTCTAGTAAGAACATTTTTATTTTGACTTCCTTTGCATTTTATTAAGGGGTGTGTCACTTCAATATATGAATATGGATTGCCTGCTGGAATATGCATGAATCTATTATTAACGTTTTCTTCAGCCTTAATGTTTGTGTCTGTTTAAAGTAGCACGTTCTCAAATCCGTCCGAAAGTGTCTTTCTAATACAACACAGGGTACATATAACGTGTTGTCGTTCTCATATGCACATGATATTTGTCACTGGACGTTAAACTCTAAATCGTCAACATCATCCGATTGGTTCTTTTCTTCTATTACTGAATCATCTGTTGTTTACAAATCAGTCTAAAGAAGTAAATGGAAAGGAGTGAATGCAGCTACATTTGGTTATCTTAAGTTTTAATTCATTTATTCCGTTTAGTTCCTTTCTACATAAGTGCAGAGGAGAACTGCAGTTGTCCGCATGTAAACTTTTAGCATTTATTACCAATATGAGTACATAGCAATCCGTATTATTAATGCATCACTTCCTACTGTCCTTATCTATTATTCTATATATTCTGTGTTTCCATCCAGATTCTCGTGTATACAATGAGGGTCCGGATTGGGGGTGTTGTTTATTTCTATATTCTTTAAATTGTCTGTTACTTTTCTCTACATTTTATTTTATCTTACTCATTATTATTTCTTTATTCTTTATATATTCTAGCATCCCAATATATTTTACTTACTGATGTTTAGTTACATTACGACGTTTATCTCTGATTTATATACTGGTTAATACCAATTTAGATACAAATTAGTGTCATTCATGACAACCTAAACAGAATTCACATGATATATGCGACCATTCTTGGATGAAATCAATATGTATAGATTATAACATGCCCTTTTCTACATTAGCCCTGGTTTCATCCCGAGACTCCCATATCGTCCTCGAGGCTTTAGCCGAGGGCCGATATTGGTCGAGGAATGATACCAGGGCAAATATGGAAAAACATGTTATAATCTTTAAGCTATTTATCACATATTTAAGTGTTGCAGAAAAGAGGGAAAAAAAGTTCAATTATAACAATTTAATGAAACATAACAGGTAAATCTTAAAAATTTATCCGTATCCGTAACAAATATGTGATAAGATATAAATAACACATAGCTGAGAGGGTAATAGAGCAGATTGGGTCCCGAGAAAACATTGTCAACCCGCGGCGAAGCCAAGGTTGACAATGTTTTTTCGAGGGATACCGATCTACTCTATCACCCTCTCAGCTATGTGATATTTGATTTATTATAATGAATGTCCTATCATCATTTTCTTTAACAGATGAGTTTTATTATAAAGTATTTTCTATGTAGTCACGTACTTGACAGCGTAACGGGTATTTGAAAAATCATCAGAAGTGAAGTAAATAGACAATAGTAGTGCATTGACTTGACATATAAACGATACAAGGATTAGGCCCGAAACGGGAAAAAAGCTCTGCTATCAAGAAAAAAAATATTTTCAATTGTTGTTATTTTGTTATTGTTATTTATTTTATTTAAATTTTGGGTAAATACCCTTTCAAAAGGCCGCATATCTGGCGGAGAAATATACATCACAATGAACATGATGAAATGTACATCACCAGTTGAAACCCATCGATGGTGAACGAATGCGTTTAATATCAACAATAAGCATAACACACAATGATTTATAGGTTTTAAAGTAAAAATATTAACAAGTGAAATACGTTTTTCCAACAATTGTAAAAGAAATAAGTTTGAGTCGTTCCACGCTACGTTGTATAGTAAATTAGAACTTTAAGCATTGTCTATAAAATAACTTGATGTAGATTCAATTCATTGTCGTTTAAACTGCCGATTTTTGATTGGTCTAGCAGAGAGGGTGACATTCCAAAAAATTGTCACCCGCTCAGCCATGTGATTGAGTAAATTAACACCTTCGTAATAGGCAATCAAAATATGGCATTTTAACATGATGTATAATAATACTTTAATATTACACTTTTTTTTTATATCAGTTTTCAATATTCATGGCCTAAATTCATTGTTCATGTCAGTGTTTCCGTATATATTATGTTTCATTGCTCATGTGTTGTTTCCGTATATTTTAGCCACTCGTCTTGAGCCTACCCATTTGATCCGATAACACCCCATACAGCAATAAAATTATACTTTTATTGCCATTCATAACTCTTAACAGACCAATTAACAGACCGGGTTTTATACATCCGACCCATTAACAGACCAGGTTTTAAATAAAGATTGATTTATGTCACCAAAATACAGATTTTTGTGTAGATTTTTCACACAATGATATCAATTTGGTTGACAAACATAATGCCTGTCTTTGTTCGATGTTCAAAATATCGCATGCAAGTAAATTCAACCAAAGTGTCTTTTTGTGTACATTTTGTGTGTGTAAAATGTGTATAAATTTATTGATGAGTAACACGCCTTTTCATTTTATAGATCGTACATCGAAGCTAGAAAAATAATAATTACACCACTGGATTCAGTACATTGAATTGTTTTGTTAGACATGAATAATTTTTATGATAAACATATATTTAAAAAGTTATACAATGAAACATGCAGAATTTCCAATGATTTCCTCGATAACACCTGATTAACAGACTTTAGCCAACCCGATTAACAGACCCACCGCCGATATAGCCACATACTCAATATAGATTAACCGACCAATCTCTCGGTTAGCCGAGTGTCGGCCGTGTATTACACAGACAACTTAATATTGAGCAATGCGAACTCCACTATATACCTAGGTTGAACAAAGGAGTTTCAGATTCAGAAGGGTAATAAGTTCCTGTTTCATACGTTGCACCCATGTGCTGCTCGTGCAAGTATAAATACGTGCTGCTCGTGCAAGTATAAATCCAGTGATAAATTACAATCGTGTCACAATCATCATTTCAATTTATTTTTTCCAACATACAAGCACTGTCTAATTGGTGGATGATGTTTGTATAATGTATCCTAGTGAATCGTAGATAAATTTATTGAAATAAAAACAGCAATGTATGAACTTCATGCGTCTGAAATTACTGTGCGTTTTTTATTTACCTCCATTAAGCCTCGGTCACACCTTACCGGATAAGACGAACGGACGCCTAACGGATGAAAATAAAAGTTGTCCGTTGACAAAATTGTTATCCGTTGGGCGTCCGTTGATGTACTGACCAACTAAAACGGACGCCTAACGAATGCATAACGGACATGCAACGGATATGCAACGGACGAGAAACGGAGACGTAACGGACAGAACGGATGTCGAACGTACATCCAACGGACGAGTACCGCATAAAACGGACACCTAACGGAAGCGTACCGGATAAAACGGATAAACAAGATATACGAAAAAATTAAAGGCGACAATAATAATACATGTCAATCGCATTAATATTGAAAATGTTCTAGTTAAGTAATTAAGTAAGTTGATTTTATTTCGAGTCGGCATATATATACATAATAACAGACAAAACATGAGCTCTGATGAACTTTTTAACCGACTATCACATAAAAAAATCATGCAAATCCTACCAAACAAAACTGAAAAAACATGCAATATAATGAAAGCAAATCTATTTGTCAAAGTTCTGTGTAACTGGTTTTTGTTTGTTCTTCAAAATGCCGCTAAAGGGTAGTGTCTGACCTGAATATTAAAGTTTAACAGCTGATTGATTGTGAAGATGTGCCCTTACTCTAAGATCGATTATGAATAATAAGAATTCATGAACCTTAAGAAATATTTTTGGCATTTCTGACGAGAAATTTTCAATTGGCATCAATTTTATCCGTTTCAGATCCGTTCATCATCCGTTATGTCCGTTATACGTCCGTTAGAAGTCCGTTTCTCATCCGTTTTATCCGTTAGACGTCCGTTAGAAGTCCGTTGGTGAATTTATCTGCCAGACCTCCAACGGATGTATAACGGACACGTAACGGATACAAAACGGAAACGAAACGGACGAGTACCGTACAAAACGGACGCCTAACGGACGTCTAACGGACGTTCAACGGACATTTTATCCGTTAGACGTCCGTTCAAAGTTTTGAACATGCTCAAAATTTTCCACCGGACAGAACGGACGTCGACGGATAAAACGGACGCTTAACGGACATGCAACGGATAAAACGGACGCTTAACGGACATGCAACGGATATGGACGGACGTCTAACGGATTGAAAAAAAGTTATCCGTTAGGCGTCCGTTCGAGCTATCCGGTAAGGTGTGACCGAGGCTTTAGGAACGTTCAAAGTCGAATATTTGAAAGCCAATTGATGAATTATAACACGAGGGAGTTGAAACCTTAGTTTCTTACTGATATATAAATTTATAAACAATGCGGTGTAGTATGGGTTTTGCTCAAATAGGATTTTCACATAAGTTTCAATTTTGAGTCTGAACTGATAATTTGGCTTGAAAACAGTCGTTAATGAAGTAAAATACGGTTTTTTTTTTTTGTAGTTACCTTCTGAGCAATTGGAGCCGCAAAAAAAAATCAACGAGAAAGTATTATTAATTGTGATACTATTAGGCAGCAACCATTTGATTTTCGGGGGGGGGGGGGGGGGGCTATGGTTTTTTTTTTTGGAAAAAAAGTTTGTTTCCAGTTTTTGGAGAAAAAAATAATTTGTTTTTGATTCTGAGAAAAAAAAATTGTTTGTTTCACCCTCAGCTGCCACTATATGTAATGCTAAAATTGAAAGAAAAAAATTTGTCCAGAAAAAAAAAACCATAGCCCCCCCCCCCCCCCCCCCCCCCCAGAAAATCAAATGGTTGCTGCCTTAAATCAGCAGACTCCGAAACAGTAGATACGTTCTCCTTTCTAAGTTAGTTAAGCAAAGCATGTTCAACACTGTTTCATTGTTTCCAAATCAGACAACTCTTAACCATTGAATGACAGAGCATCGAGATCTACGATAAACTTAATGTTGAAAATTAATCGGGATCGGGTAGATAAATTGGAATACAAAGACTGAGTTTTAAAGTTATTAATCGGCTAAAGTATTGTCACTGATATGAGCATTTCATCTATTTAAAAGATCATAGAATTAAAGCAAAATTTTAGATCAAAGAGTTTTATAGTAAAATCTTACAATAAAAAGTTCATTGATGCTCAATGATTGATTAGGAATAAAATATATCTTCGCCTGATAAAAAATAGAAGTGGAAATATTAAGAGGAAAGCTGGTAAACAAATCATTTAACACGCAATTGTAAAATTAAAGGAATAATAATTTGTTTTTAAAATCTCTGACGATGTGCATCAGAAAATAAAGTACAAAATAATAATAAACTAACAACATTGCGCACAAAATGCCGCAAAAAAAAAAACAAATATGGCAGATAGACTGAAAAATATAATGCGCCATTTTTGACAGTTCTGTGTATACGAGACATTCAAATGGAGTACAAATGTATGATTCAATCCGTTACTGTTCGGTATGTTTGATGAAATAGAAAACAATTTTCCCATAATGCAATTTGCTGTTCTATACTGGCATGATTTAGATAAAACATTCATGCAGCTAAACTTATATTTCGCAAATTATGTATTCGTATTCAAATTAAGGTTCCAAATCTCTCAATCATATTAGATTTTTGGAAACATTTCTCTATCTACTTTTGTGCCTTTTTTGTGCTCTGAAATGAATGCCTGATATATATCATATATCTCTTACTTTCTTTCTTTTTAGTGGAAATATGTTACGCAGCTTGATTCCCTTTACTTAAAGTGTGTGATTAAACTAAGTTTAAATAAGTTAACTACATATATACCTTAGGAATCACTCCATAAGTTAATAAAATCATGAAAAATCCACCTTGATATAAACAATTTCTCTTTTTTAAAAAGCAAGTAATTTTGATTTTAAAATATCATTTAATATCTATTGACACAATATAAATGATAAAAGGGGGAAATGTACAACCCTTTGAATGTAGCACATAAATAATTCCAAACTATAAAAAAAAGACATAACTAAAAAACTTGTGTCTCATTCGTGTGTTTAGTTTCTGAATAATAAAAAATGTTTAAACTATTGATGAAATAAAACGGAAATAACGCTTTCTCAATAACATTTTCTGATCTCTGGATCTTTTATTGTACTTATAAACGTAGTTATATATACACTGAACGATAAAAAAAAAAAAGAGGAAACACAACAAATAAATTTATTTCTCAAATATATTACAAGGAATAAGAGTGGTATAATGAAGATTTGTACACAATGTTTCAAATATCTTCTACTTTTCCAATCTCAAATAGATCTTAATGAAAGACTGGATAGTTTAAAAAACTTAAGACACGCTTTCAACGAAAAGTTTGCTAGTTGTTGTTTTCACTTTTCTAGACTGAATTTTGTATTTCTTTTCAACAACAATCGAAAACAGGGTTGAAAATGACTATAAAGATAATTTTCTTAAGATTTTGTTTTCAATTTTTAACCTATTTCCCCCAAAAATATCTTTATCGACAACTTGAAGCAGAAAGAAAAACGCTCTGACAAGAGTTGGTGTGTGTCTTAGGTTGATGAGGATATCATAAGATGAAGATATCTTGCTGTGTTTGAAGGCTACAAAGAATCCAGCATCAGCTTCTGTGAAAGTAATATTGATGTTGTTTAATAACATTTTGACTAATGATGTTTTCATACAAAATTTTTCGATTACAAACAAAAATATATAACCTTCAATCAAAATCATTTTTTTATTTTGACCATCGAATTAATAAATCAATTCATCGTTTTTAGGGAATGGCGATAAATTATCTGATGAAATGATAATCGACGAAACGTTAATTTTCGATTACAGTAATTTGTCATCGATTCATATAACTGTTAATGATGTAAATATCGGATTGCTCAGTTTTTTAAATTGAGAATATTTTCAAAATTAACTCGATGCACTTACCAGAATCAATGTATAACTCGCATATAATAGTCTTAATTTATACATTAATACTGAATCGCTGAAAACACGAAAATAAAAAGAGACATCACCCGTATAATTCGCAGATTCAGAAGCTAATGCGATATGGGTAATATTTTCAAAGGCGTACACCAAAACGTTGTAATTGGTTTAAAACGTTCTTAACAATGGAAATTGAACCAATGACGCAACGTTATTTTTATCTTGGTGTACGAACAATGCGATTGCCCATAGTCCTCTAGATTCTGCAAAAGGCAGAAAAGGCATGATATTACTGGCCATGCAGGGGAAACCCCAACCAATATCAAGGAAATTCTAAACAGATATATCATGTTAAGGAGGGGTATTTGCGAAAAATACCAGTCGAGAGAATGTTAAATTTCGCGAGACGTAAGGCGAGGGAAATTCATTCTCAAGACTGGTATTTTTCGCAAATACCCCTCAAGAACATGCTATATCTGTTTAATTACACCGAATGTTAATGTTCAAAAACGCATTGGTGATCGTGACGTTAGTCGGATAGAGTATTTTTTGGCAAATATCACGACAGAGAGGGTAAAAAAAGTCTTTCCTTTTGGCAAATATTCCGGTGGCGTTAACAAATGAACGATATTCATTTGATAACAGTAAATTGGTGAAAAATACACTGGCTATCAACCAATCAAAATCCAGGATTCTTACATAAGGTGTAATTATATTAGAGAATCAACTGTTAGTAGTTTACACTAGTGAAAATAGTATATTATTCCATCTTATATGTTCAACTTTGAAATAAAGGAATGAGAGCTTTGCATCTTGAGACCGTGCAGGGCCTATGCGTTAACTGACTACTGGCATTGTTGTGATGGGTCACAATGTGGTTTTTTATGTATCATGACACAAAAAGAAGGCGTTAAAAACAGTAGAAAAACATGAATATATACTATGATCTGTTTATTAATCATTATGATTAATTTGTAAATTCATTTACAGCTCAAAGATAAGTCATTCTGAAATTGTTGAACCTATTTTATATTAATATAAAAGCTTGTATGACTTTGGTTTCAATTCAATTAATGGTGTATAATGATAAATTATTCATCGAGCATTCGATTTTAATAATACCATTGTATAGTTCTGTCGATAAACATGCAATACGTTACTATCAATTATTAATACACCATATTGAAGAAATAATCCTTTTAACAGAATGAGTTTAACGGGTTTTGTGTCGTCATATACCAAATACATTGCTGCTTTAGTGTGGTAGTATTTCGTTTTAACACAATGGGTACGAAATATATCATTTTGTCACTATTTCACGTTTAATATTTAATTAACGAATTGTTCAACTTGGGGATCATCTTTCAAATTCATCGAAAGTAGGTGATAGGTCATACCGTGGAAGTATTATATTGACACATGGTCACACCAAATTTTTATTACTTGATTGGATTCGCTTGTATAACTGTGTGCAAAGAAACATATAAAATCTCGCGGCAATTCGAAACGTCATACTGGAATATTTTGACACTTTAACTGTTTTAAAATCGCTTGGGACATCGGTGGCTGAGTGGTCTAAGTGGTCAAACTACTGTATCACTAGCCTGCCATCACTGAGGTTGTGATTTCGAAAACCACAAGTGACAGGTACGCTCCGCTCCAATATCAATTGGTTCTCTCCGGGCACAAACATCTTCTCAAAGAAGCGAAGTTTAAAGAAAAACGCATGTGTGAGTCACTGTATGGTAAGAAGGGGTTGAAGAGGTCTACATTAAACACACATTGATAGACCAATTGAATTCAACAAGTCTGATAATTAAGTTGACCGATACGTAATGTCTGTATTTCAACTCGCTAGGTACATCTTTAGATACCAGAATACTTTGTCATGTTCCCGATTGTGTGATATTTTCACTGAATGTTGATTCACATGGCGGGTGATGCGTGCATAGCCGGAGACGATTACGCACTCGGTAACGCTCTTTTAAGGACTAAATGACACGCGACATATCAGAAAACGGGAGCGATGAGAGAACGGCTTTTAATTTTAATTAGGTTGAGATTTATAGAGATGTAGACCATTTCAATTTAATCTTCAATATATATCAATCTCCATTTGAATTAAAAGTGGACACATAATATTGTAACAGTATAAGATGCATACGACTTTATATTTAATGATATATCTGAGAATTGTACTGTATCGGTCCATTAACCTTTGCAGAAGTCTACGCCTTTTTTTCGTTCAGAGAAAAGAGCAAAAAAATGGCGATAAGACTATTCAGGAATATGACAGTTGTTATCCATTCGTTTGATGTGTTTGAACTTTTGATTTTGCCATTTGATTGAGGACTTTCCTTTTTGAATTTTCCTTGGAGTTCAGTACTTTTTGTGATTTAACTTTTTTCCTATATTAAATTTTAAACATTCCAAGATGCCGTGTCAGAACTATCATTAAATAATCTATGGCTTTGTCAATAAAAAACAGAAAAAGTCTGAAGTTATTTGTTCCCATATTATAAGAGAAGAAGGTCATGTTAAAACTTTTAATTATACGATGTGAATGTTTCAACGGTAGATATTTTTATCATTTTGAGCTCTAATTCACTTGCACATGAACGTACAAAACAATTTAAGGATAGTTTTCTAATGAAGATTTTCAGTAACCCAACATGCAATTTAAGCATTAGCTCAGGACTACCGAACATCATTTTGTCACTATAAAGAAATATTAGAATTGTGAATTGGTCGCTTGACTCATCCAACAATATTTGATAACGCATAAAAATATTCAGTAATAAATTTCAATTATTTCTATGAATGTTGGGTTGGGGAAAATTCCAGACAATTATTGTATCAATGAAACAAATATAATTTGTAAACAAAACAAAATTATCAATGTTAATACGGATTCCTAAACAAATCAAATATCAACGCCGTCTGCCAAAAGAACACAATTATTTTGCTTTTTCTTTGATAAGGATGTTTATGAAGAGAAATTATAAATGAAATAACTGACGGTTCGCATAGTCTAATAATATCAAAATATTGATTGTGCTTAAAGATAAGATGTTTCGAAACTAGAATTATATGTTTTGTTAGATTTCTCTACTAATAAATTTCTAACAGACATTTCCTTTGGAAGTCAGCGTAAAGAATTATATTGTATATAAGATTGCATATTTATAGATTTTTCATCGGCATGTGAAATGAATATTTCTTGTAAGGGAAAAAGCTACTTTTGATGTCAATTTTGCAATTGTGAGAATTACACTGATGAAGTCTGCTCTAGACAATCGTATGAATCGATACGGGACAATCAATGATCAAAAACATGATCTAAAAACATTTACATCATTTTGAAAAACGCATGGCATTCTGTTTTATGGAAATACCTAGAGAGAAACGAATTTAATTAGTTTCGGATGACTCCACACGGGAAAATATCATTGCATCAAGTTTACTGTTTATGACGAACTGCAATAAAATTTTACGGATTACAATTCTAGGATCAATATAATTAGTTTGGCATTGTCTGCTTGGTCGCAGTATCCTAATAACTATCATTATATGACAATCATGCATTATATATAGGGTGGATAAGCTAATCGAAAATAAAAGGACAATGGATTACGAAGAAAATAGATTAACAAAAGAGGATACACAAAAACAATGAACCGATACGTCTGACACAAATATCTATATACTTTGCACTCGAACGACACTTCCGATAAATTCCAGGATTATAACCATGTACTATTCTCCTTTTTTACTCTTTAACTAGAGAAAACATGGAATTTCCACAAGAATGAATGCAAGAGTTTGAAATATTTCCGCACTTTAATGAACCAATAATTTTTATCAGTGCTGCTGAATTATACATTATATGACAATAAATAATAAATTGATGTGTTTAAAACAATCCACGAAAGTCCCAATGGTGTCTAGCTTCTACATAGCAATGAACGTTCGATCGACATCATTATTCCATGATTACAAGATAATAATTTAGACAGAGTTCGATAAACAGAGTGCAGGATACTGCACCGGCAAATTACCAGTTATTCCCTGGATGTATTCTTCCGATGTTTTACTATTATAATGTTTCATTAAAGTAAATTCGAAGACGATGACTAGGTTTGATGGCGCTCCGATATTCTGTTCATTCTCTTTAAGATAGGGGGCGGTATATCATTCCATAACATAAGGGAAACAACTTCGGTGTTGAGGAAAACACGTGACTAGAATTATACTATTTTCTGCAAATAAATAAAAGAGTCAAATAATCTAGTGCTGATCTGTGATGAAACTAAATATGGAAACAATTAATTGGATGTTACTTTTCATATATGGATATTTCACCGAGGACTCAAGAGGACTATATAGAATCAAATATGATTTTATATTTCTTAAATAATTTGTTTATTACATTTGTAACACCTAGTAATTGATGTAGAGTTGTTTAACAAGGAATATATATTCAAATGTCTGATCGGATATGCAGGATGAGGAGAAAGCGTCAAATTTTCTGGACGATGTAGGTGCAACTCCTATTAGAAAAAATGGATACCAGAAGCAAACGGGCGACGATGAACGAATTTTGCTCAATGTTGGTGGTGTTAGACACGAGACCCACGTTTCGACACTCCGGACTATACCGAACACAAGACTAGCGCGTCTTGCTGAATACCACGTTCTTTCAGATAAAAAAGATGAATATTTTTTTGACCGTCATCCTGCTGTTTTCAATTCGGTAATTGATTTTTACAGAACGGGTATGTACAATTTATATTTCATTTTTTTAAACATATATCCTGGTCATTATGCGTCCAACTGAACAAATGAAAATTATTTATTAATGAAAAAAGTATATTTTTTATCATTTTTGGAAAGACTTGGGAGTTCAAGTTTTCATTTGTTTTAATCAAACACATTTGCAATCTGTTAATGCCAAAATGGGTTAATGCAAACATTTGTCAATGCAAAAATCTGTTAATGTCAATTTTTTTTAATCATACAACATTAAACCATCTGTATAAACATGTAAATGTGTTGCTTGACCCCTGAGGAATTAATATACAATCGATAGATACATATTTTCAGTGCATATCCGATTGTTCATACATATATATATTGAAAGCTAGGACAATTTTAGCTTCATAAATAATATAGACCCAGAGTCCCTTTATACTTATATTCACCGTTCCCCTCTTTTATATCTCGTATTGCTCAATTTTATTTGAAACTGTATTACATGTATACGATCGGGTTTATTTAATATCATTTGAAGGCTGTGAAAATTTCCTGTAATATGACTGAATAAGTCTCCGATCCTTGTTTGGAACATTATACAGTCATCTTTAATTTTGATATGAAATTTATTGATCGGATCTGTAATACGCAATTTGCTTTCGGCTTAACAGTGACATATTCCATGTTTCACATTCTATAATTAGTAAATGTTAATGCAGATCAGTTAATTAGTGAAAATGTGGTTACATGTAATACCCTAAATGCAGAATAATTGTTCTTCTGTGTGTTAACATAATGAAAATATAGTAGACCTCTGAATGGCAATATTTCTATGTTCACCAAGAGAATAGTATAGCTGCGTCATATATATGTTACAGAAAGGCTTGTTGGTGCCATACTTGGATTTGTTTGAACTATCAATTCACGTGTCATACATGTACCATGGCGCTACGCAATTATAATATCATTTTATTATGTTAGCAATTTTTTAAATCTTAGATTTCTTTATTGACTAGATCTGTTTTGTGACGAAAATTTATAGGTAGTAAAGGATTTGTCTGTACTATTTAAAAATGTGGACTAATTTTTCGAGGATAATTTTTCGCGTTTAGTTCTTTCTCAACTACTATGTGGAGATTTATTTTCACAACTTTCTAAATATTAAGATTTAAGCAGAAGGGAAGATCCTTGTTTCAGATATTCGCCTTAGTTTAACTTTGCGTTCTTTTTTTGGTTTCTTGCAAAAGGCGCGATAATATATTGCTTTCGAAAATTCTTTGATTTAAAGTTTTTGCTTTACCATCTTTTTAACTCAATTCTATTAATCAGTATTCTCAAAACTTTTCTGGGATTGTTATTGATCGATATTCATATCTATATTAAATAGGAAGATGTGTTAAGATTTTAAATGAGAGGAATATTCACCATAGTCAAGATGCATAAACACTTATGGGTCGCCAGAAGGCTTTCGACATAGAGTAAAACCCAAATCGATAGTGTTCGCTATGTAAGGCTCACTTTGATGAAGTTGATCCACATTTCCATACAATTTACTTTGGTAGAATACATTCAAATCATTTTCTTATTTATAGTTTCTTAAAACTTTCACAACTTAATTATTTGTTCAAACCATTCTATTTGTTTTAACAAATAAAAAGTAAAATCACAAAAATACTGAACTCCAAGGAAAATTCAAAAAGGAAAATCCCCAATCAAATGGCAAAATCAAAAGTTCAAACACATCAAACGGATGGATAACAACTGTCATATTCCTGACGTGGTACAGGCATTTTCTTATGTAGAAAATGGTGGATTGAACCTGGTTTTATAGGTAGCTAAACCTCTCACTTGTATGACAGTCGCATCAAATTCCATTATATTGTCATATAATTTATAGTAGCAAATGTAATAAAACTTTTAAATCAAGTTTAGGCAATTTCCCTTGTATTGATTTAACTTTGTAGGATAATTTTTAAAAACACCCTAAAATCTTGACTCAAACTCTTTGAGAATTGAAAACTTTATATATTATTTAACAGTTGATCAAATTGCAAATGCTTAACAGACTTAGGAAAAGTTTTCGTAGTTTATGTGATATTTCCCTTAAAAAAACTAATACTTTATGGAGTTACGCTATGATTTGCTTCTTCTGTTGGATGTTGGTTCTAATCCTTCAATTAACAATTTTATAATTCGAATGCTCTGTGGGCTCTTAACTATCCTTCCACCAGGTTTAATAAGTGTTCCGAAATAGCTTAACGAAAATAATTTGAATTAAGTGACCTTATCTCCTTTTTTATTTGACAGCGATAATATTTGGTGGCCACGTTTCACTTAGCTTATTGTCGCGTGTTATTTTGATACTGTAACGAAGAAATATGAGTACAGTTATCAACATTGATGCATTTCCCTCAAAGGACAACAATATTGACAGGACAAATATTGATTTAGACGTTTGTACTTTGGAATGCGGTACAATTCCTATAAATGACATTAGAATTAGCATTTTTCTTTTCCATTGTTTTATTTACAAACACTACCTGGAAATGGAGAATATATAGTTTCCAGGATAGCGTAAAGTTGTTGTTCATTGATGTTTATGATATAATAGTTTCGAGTCACTTTAAAACATTTTTGTTCAATCTCACGAATAACTAAGATCATATCAAGTTGCATAAATAATCTGACGTTCTTAGTTTAGATTAATTGAATGAACATCCAGAGACAAATATTTCATCCATTTTCCTAAGAACAATTGAACAATGTATTCAGTAGGTAGTATGCGCTAAATGATTTGACCTGGATGAACGCAGAGAAATTAAAATTTCAAATCGATAAAGACTGTACATGTAGGTTAGATAAGGGTAAACAATTTGTCTTGCAGCAGGACAACGTATGTTTCTTGCAAAGTTTTGTTATCATGTTGAGAACCTTGCACTCATCTATACCAGATCAAACTCCCCGGCAGTTCCAGTTCCGATCCGCATACGGGCCCGAATACTACTTGATGGAGTAAGGGAAAACAGTTCCGGAACGGAAACGATCACTGTCCGGAGTTTGATACCAGATGTAAATGTTCCCATATCGAACGGATTTGTCTTTGTGGTTATACATCCCGCACATTCAAAAAGGTTGAAGAATAGGTTTTACTCCTGAATGGGAGTAGTTCAAGAAATTACAAATTCAATAAAGATGCCAGATATAGAATAATAAAAACAAAACAATCATCAAATATACCAGGTTTATAGAACAATGTGTTGTGTGGCCGTTTCATCCACATCTCAGTCCTAGAAGAGGCTCTTAAATTTACTACAGTGACTTTAACTCCAACTATTGGGGATAAAGAGGAATGAATAACTGCCCCCATTGACATCTGTTCCCACGGTGTTTAACAATAGAGTACAAAATGCAACTGATGCAATGTTTTTAGAAACACTGATAAATAACAAAAAACTCTAGTTGAGCATCTCAGTTGGAAAAGAGATTACATTGCCCGTATATCAATAAATGATATACGTTAACATAGCACTTTTACATACATGTGGACAAATCTTTTTTGTACGTTTCAACTAATTGTGTGAAGCGTTTATGTAAATATTCTATCTGACACCTAAATTTCTGCTTTAAACTTTTCCTAACTCAACGTGTCATACATGACATGATTAATATTTCTGCTTTATTGCATATTGATATTGCATTGTAACAAACAAATTGAAATGCAGAATGGTAATTTCAGTGCGTTCTCCATCAAGGCAAAGTGAACTCTCAAAGTGGTTGGTTAATTTGAGAAACTCAATCAGTTTATAATCACCGTGTCCAGCTTAACAAATCGAAATTGCAAGCCTTCAGAACTTAATAAAAGACTTAAGGGTGAACTCGATTTAACAACTATAATACAACTCTCCGTAACTGCTGTATTCAAAACTTAATAAGCCATGAGAGTATCTAAACTGTTCACTGTAGATAGCTATACGTTCTTTTATAAAACAACTAAAGGCGTATATGTTTTCGTCAAATTTTCTTTAGGCCTTGCTTGAAATTGTGATACATAACAAAAAGTAATGTGTATGTACTATTTTGATTAAATGGATTTCGACGCTACTTATGATATGTTTGCTTCAATGTAAATCAAACTTGATTATAAATATTTAATACTTGTATATTACAGAAATGAGTTATTGTGTTTACTTTTAATTGTTTTATGCATTGCAGCGAACCTCATAATTCTCCAAAGCAATGGGAATTATGTCAACTATCACGTTTACTGCAATCGATTTTTATGTGTTTATTTTGATTGATTTAATACCGTTGCTGATAGGTTGAGACAAACTTGACTTGAAATAAGGTTGCATTTTCCTTATGTAACCATTGTTGTCGTTAGAACATTATGGATGTTTTGTTGAAATAAAATAGGGAGATGTGGCATGGTTGTCAATGAGACAACTATCAAACGAAGTCCAAATGAAGACATACAGCAAACAAAAACTACTGAATAAAAGGCTCTTGACTTGGGACAGGTACAAACAGAATGTAGCAGGGTTAAAGATGTGCTTGGTCCTTGTGTCTTCCTTCAACCTCGGACATTGGTATGAAAGCGCAACATAGTAATAACTTTTGTTAGAAATTACTTGATTCGCCAGATAGGCACGAAGCACGAAACAACTAACACAAGGACAAAGACAAGAGACAGAAAGTGTCGAACGTAAAGTACTCACAGTACTGAAAGCTAAGGAACGAAAAATCGTCTCTTTTGTCGTCATATTTTTGTTTTGATTTTCTGGTGTGAAGATGAAATATCTAAAATCTAAAAAAAGACAATTTAGGTGTTAATATTATAATTATATAAAGGAACTTACAATATAACTAAATAAGAAAAGTGTTCTGTAAAGAGTCGAAAGGTCATAATTGACAATCGATTTTAAAGGATCATCAAGAACCCGTAACTCACCATAATTTGTTATGACATGAGCAACACGACGGGTGCCACATGTGGAGCAGGATCTGCTTACCCTTCTGGAGCACCTGAGATCACCTCTAGTTTTTGGTGGGGTTCGTGTTGCTTATTCTTTAGTTTTCTATGTTGTGTCATATGTACTATTATTTGTCTGTTTGTCTTTTTCATTTTTAGCCATGGCGTTGTCAGTTTATTTTCGATTTATGAGCTTGGTATCTTTCGTCCCTCTCTTAAACAACCATAATAGTTTTGTTTTGCACTCCACTGTTTTCATATGCCTTATTGCATAAGTGTTCGTAACCAGTTCTATTATTTCAGCCAGGGAACTAGTGAAAATCACGGAAATATTATTAGTGGACACATACTTGGAGTTGAGATGAAACGATATTTGAAGGTTAGGTAACTAAACATAGTAAGGATATTCAAATGTCCGGAGGAGGCATATATCTGAGATTCTTTTTTTAAAATAATTATTAACTATTTGACTCCCTGTGGGACACACAGCCTTCAATATAGAACAATTTATAACCAGGTTTGAAGAACTTCCATGTTGTATTAACGTATGTTTGGCTTCGAGAATAACTAATGAAGGTCAGTCTAAAACTTGTGCACTCACTGGAGTCGTAATTAAAATAACGCTTTATGAATATGGTGTATCCGAAAGCATATGATTTATAAGTACTTGACCACGCGAGGCTTTATATTTATATTAGTATGAGAAGAGGCGATATATTTATATTAGTATGAGAAGAGGCGCTATATTTATATTAGTATGAGAAGAGGCGCTATATTCATATTTGTATGAGAAGAGGCGATATATTTATATTAGTATGAGAAGAGGCGCTATATTTATATTAGTATGAGAAGAGGCGCTATTTATTCATATTTGTATGAGAAGAGGCGCTATATTTATATTTGTATGAGAAGAGGCGCTATATTTATATTAGTATGAGAAAAAGGATCGGAAAAAAAAGAATAGCTTATAATATCAATTTGGCTTAAGAAGGTTGGAATCTTTAGTTGATTTATGTTATACATCATGTCACCATCCAAGTTCTTACTAAGAATCTGATAATACTGTGACAAATCTGGACTTATTATTGTTATTATTTAACGTATTATTTATTGTATATGACATATATTTATTTGAATATTGCCGGATGGTCAACTTCTCGAGAGTGCACAAACACTGATAAATGCATTGACTTTCATACTCATGATTTAAACTATTTGTACTTTGCAAGCGATAAGGGTCAGTTTTATATGTATATCTTGGTAATGTTTACCTATGAAATACTTTGATTATCCCGTCATATTTTGACAAATATCGTCGTGAGATTCAACATGTTTACATCTGCCATGACACCGTTTTGTACTTTCACTTTACGATCTCATATTATTATTTGTTTAAGTTAACACTTTATCAATGCAGATAAATTGCGTATTTATTATGTTTGTGCCTCCCTTTTCATTAACATTGTCTTTATTTATGATAGAACAGGGTTTTCATTGATCTCATTTAAGCATTATATCTAATGCGTAAGGTTATGTAAATTACACCCAAGTTCATACGCCGTATCGAGAAAGGAATTTACTGTCCGTTTAAAAATAGCATTATGTAGAAATGTCCTTTTAGTTTCATACGCTTTTAAACATAATTCGGACAAGAAGGACAAAGTGAGGACAACTTAATATTGTTTCTTTATTTAAGAATAACGAAATCTGATTGTCTTCTTGAACGTTTCAAGCCAAAAGACGTAAGAAACGTTGCTTTTGATTGGATGATTTGATGTTTACTCTAACGTCATAGTAAGTGCCAAAAGACATAAATAGGAGCCTGTAGACAAACATGTCATTCTGAATCAATCTCTTGAACCGTCAACTACCTTTTATATTGACCACCCGATTTATTGCTTTATCTGTTGACTGATGAATGTGTATTTGATGTTTATTATATTGAAAGAAGAAGTCAAAATACTGTTGAAATAAATATCATTGTTATATTTATTACAAATCTGTTTCTTTACACTGCCGTCAATTCCACTCCTCCTGAATGATGGTTAAACAGTTTATGACAACCCTAGGTTTGTTACAATACCCTCGGTCACAAGCAGTCCACCATCAACGGTATCAACCCGATGTGTTTTCCACGTTTTATTAAATACAAGTCTGTATCAAAAATATAAATAGATTATAAATTACTACAATGAAAATGGACACACGAGCTATTACACTAATACACAAACGCCTTACATTTAAATTGCCCCAAATTGAGTTGCACCTGGGGAATTACACTGCCACTGCTCAACAGGAGTGATTCAAAGCAGATATTTGGTCAAGGTCCAAGATAGACACAGTTAAGACATGATAAACATTAAACAAACCACAAAGACATACCAACATAATAATAACCGAAATTGTCTAATTAGCAAATGAAACATAGGAACAGTGGTAATGCAATACGCATGGGCTTAATTTGAAAGTAGAGGATCGAATAATATTGATTACGTCTGTCTCGGTTTATACATCTTTGAATTCTTATTAAGCTTTTTATTAGAACTTAGAATCCTTCGACCACCTTCTTGGCGCCATGAAAAGTTATCATCCGAAAGTAAGCTTTCTCCTGGTGTGCTAGATTTACATTCAAAAGATGGAGGATAACCGAACGTCAGATCATCTAATCAAGTATTCCTTTTGTTATCTTGTCTATATTGTTCATTTAAGGATATTTTCCCGCTGATTATCCCTTCATAAGATTATTTCCTAAACTCTTTTGCGTGTGAAATGTAAGACCTCGCCATGACATAAGTCGATGAAATTATTCAATGGAATGACAGGAGGTCATTCGGAGGAGAAATATCGAATCTATGGAATGCAATTATAACATTATGATGTATATTAAATGGAATTTGACTTTCATGATTAAAAAGCATGTCTGTTGTGTAACCAGGCATTGTAAACACAACCGATCTTCCGTATATTCATACATATTATATTCTCTTTTGTATTTATGATTAAGGCATATCTAAATACATGTCGAAAGATTCTCAGTCATTCTTCAAATAATTGTCTACCAAATCGATGATAATCATATTAATCATAGAGAAAAGTTCGATTTTTATGGCTGAGCGGAGGAAGATTTTGGCAGACGATAAGATTCGGTTGTGTAATTTCTGTCATTTTTACCGAGTGGAAGATTTAATTCATTACCCAATATAGTTATCAAATCAATATATACTGGTAAATTAGAATGTTTCCATGATCTCATGCTTAATTTTGTACAATTGGTCTGATGAATGTTTTGCGGCAATTGTATAAAAAATACTTTCCGCTGTTTGAAATCGAAGAGAAATTCTCCATAGCAGTAATTAACAAACAAGAGGCACCACATGCCATTGCCTATTTTTAAGTGTGAGTTGCTAAACTTTATTTATGGCATTATCATTCTGTCTGTGTTTTCTATGTTAAAGAAGGGAACTTATATTGATTTTAATTTGAAATGTTGAAACAGTCCCTTTTAGTATGTTTTTTCGAAATGTGCAGATAATATTCTTTGACATATGTCATCGCAACATCGACATATACATCTTTTATGAATGTTACAATTGTCATAACCACAATCCCGTCCTCATTCCTCGGGTGTGGCCTACCGCATAAGACACATCAACGAGTTTGTATTGACACGCACAACATGGCGGATGTAGAGCAGGATCTACTTACCCTTCTGAAGTACATAAAATCGCTGTCGGTTTATGTTAGGGTTCGTTTTTATTACCAGTCTAGTTTTTTTTAATTATATTTGCTATACTATTGTTTTTGTCTTCTGATTATTTTTCACTATTAGCCATGTCATTGTCTGTTTGCTTTCTACTTCTGAGTTTATATGTCCCTTTAGTAACTTTTTCCTCTATTTCATGTATACAATTTAAAATGATCTCTTGTTTGTCTTTGTCGGTTTCGAAATCGTGAGAAGCTCATCGGAATTAATTGAACACTATTCTAAGCTAAGTAACCTTGATGTGCCATGTGGTTGTCCAAACGTTTGTATTTTATTTTGTGTATTTCACAATCATATCACTAACTGTTAAATAATGACCGAGTTTATTACATTTCTTTCTCCGTTTTATTCAGTACTTTTTTGGTTACGCTGCTTCTGTATGTTTTAATGCAATTTTCTTCATTAGCCATCGACTTTGTGCTGCTCCCACAACTTACATAGGAATTTCAAGTTAAAACAATGTTAGTTTTGTGGGCGGTGAACATTTTTGCATACGGAAGAACAAACAAGTAACCTTGCGAAAGAAGCTTGATATACATGAATTTGTGAATGGGTAAAGGGTGTTATGGTGGCTTTTTTCTTTTTCTTTTTCCTTCCTTAATTTGAAAACTGAATGGAGATTTTTTTATATCTTACTTCTACGAACTTAAGGTTTCAACTCCCAAATGCTAAACTGCGCAGACTTGGGGCCAATTACATTGGAATGTAATTAATTAAATCACACATTACATTGCAAAAATGATCAATTACACTAATTACACATTACACAGTTTTTGAAATGTAATTAATTAAATAACAATTACATTACTAAAATAATTAATTAAATTACACATTACATTTCATCATGATATTTTTTAACAATATATATATCATACATATAATGCATGTGTAAAATATTCATGTAAGCATAGTTAAAGCGTTGCATTTGATAATCATTAGTTATTTTAATGCTATGTCATTTAGTCTGAATCTCTCTGGTCTGAACACTTTTATAGCAATTGTGAATTGCTTTCTAGCTAATGTGGCAGATGTTGCTTGATCAGAACATAGAAGTTCCATGATCAAAAGTTCATCATATTGATAGGAGAGGGAATTGGTTCCTATTAACTTGTCAATACATCAAGGGGTATTTTGACATGTCAGAAATGAAGTCATTTAAAGTAAGCATAATATAAAGAAAGAAATTATAAATAAATTAAAAATATTTTTTTTACTTTAAAAATATTAACAAGTGTGCTTGTCACAATATTGAAAATAATTTTTAGTACAAACAATGTATATTATGTCTAAATATTAGCAATATTTTGCTAATTAGATAAAATACATGTAATAGTGACATTGCCCCTGGACATTTTAATCTGATTAATTGCTGTTTGTTTTTACAGCTGTTAATTTTTATTTCTATAATCCTTTGGTGTATACTAATTTAACAAAATTATTTTGTGTGCAGTGATTTTAAATTCTAAATGAACTGTCTAAGAAAGATTTTTCACAATGACACATTTTTTTGTTTATGTTTAAAGGTGATTAATTACTTATCAATCTATTTACTTAAAAGGTTTCTTTCTTAAAACCTGAACAACCCTAATATATGATTCTCACATTTTTTTAAATTATAAGACTATTAAAAAAAATCTGTAGGTCAAATAAATAATATAAAAACTTAAGAATAAATTACAAAATTTATAAAAATTAAAAAAAATTATGTGATATCAATATTTGAAAAATAAATATAATTTTACAATTTATATTATAAAATACAAATCCTTATCTTTTTACAACACCATAGAAGTACATGTAATTGAAATGTAATTCAAAAGTAATTGAGCATTACATGCCTTTTTCAATGTAATTAATTAAATTACCATTACATGTAATTCAAAAAATGCTCAATTACACATTACATTCAATTACATGGAAAATTGTAATGCATTACACTTAATTACCATTACATTTTCAATTACCCCATCCCTGGCGCTTAGAATAATTTGATTTTCATTTTATGTCTGTTTTGGTAATATTGCTGTTTAAGTGTTAGGTTCTTACAAAAGAGAGGTATAGCTAGCTATAGAATTTGGTTCAATCATAAGAAAATGCATGTATCAAGTAAGGAATATTACAATTATTATCCATTCGTTTGATGTGTTTGAGCTTTTGATTTTGACATTTGATTAAGTACTTTCCGTTTTGGATTTTCCTCGGAGTCCGGTATTTTTGTGATTTACTTTATACATCATTGAATTTCCTATTGTTATGGTTTAGAACGCTTTTAATGAAGGTAAATACCAAAAAGTGTTTTGTTTCAGACGCATTGAATTTATTAAGGATTATTCTTTTTTCAACATGCTAGAACCAAAAAATATATCGGAGAAATGTTTTCTTCGGAGCTTTAGATATTTTGGGCATATTTCTAATATAATAAGAGTATCAGATTTAATTTTTTTTTAGACAATAAGGTAAAGAACAATAAAGGATCTCTAACGCATTGCACATTCGTCTTCGTATAGCTTTTGTGTCATTATGACGTAAAGGAAATATTTATCGGTCTTATGTTATGATAAGATAAACTTGTTTTTGAATAAATAAAATCCTGGATTAAACAATTTCCCAGTAATATACATTTGACATTATTTGCCTTAAAAAAAGAAAACAAAAATATGCAATCATCTTAAAAAAGATTTTCTGTTCCTAAGAAAAATAGGGAATTTCATCAAAATAGTTATCAAAAGTACCAGGATTATAATTTAATACGCCAGACGCTCATTTCAAAACAGTCAAAAAGCCAAACAAGTACAAAGTTGAAGAGCATTGAGGACCCAAAATTCCAAAAAGTTACGCCAAATACGGCTAAGGTAATCTACTCCTGGGATAAAAAAAAATCCTTAGTTTTTCGAAAAAATCAAAGTTTTGTAAACAGGAAATTTGTAAAAATGACCATATAATTGATATTCATGTCAACACCGAAGTGCTGACTACTGGGCTGGTGATACCCTCGAGGACGAAACGTCCACCAGCAGTGGCTTCGACCCAGTATTGATAAATATTTATCAAAGATACAAGGTGTATACTTTAGAAAAATTGGTACCGTTAATGTTATTAGTACACTAGACGTAAGTCTCATCTGCTTAGCACTTTTGTGAGGTAATGATAAATTCAGAACTGTTGCTGTCTTAAACTCGTTTTTCCTAAATGTTTTACAATTAGATTCCATGGTGACTTATTGGCAAGTTAAATTTTCTGATAAGGCAAAGACATTTGTTTGAATCCAATATTGTCCTGAACAAACATAAACAGAGCCATTTGTCAGCGGTTGTATTCTAGTATCAGTTGTTTATTACGACTCTCTTTTCTTAATGAGCGTAAATATGTAAAGTGAAAAGAACCGTTGTGAAGTAGATGTAGAAACTATTAAATTACGTGTATTTCTTTGATAAAATTTAGATACCAATTGAAAGGCTTTAATCGAGTTCTTTTTTCTATAATTTTTTAAATTGCAATGACTGCAATGACACAGAATATTCAGAAGAACACTTTAGACGCATCAAATTCATAAGGTACGACTTTCTGTTACACAAGCTTCGACTTGAAAAAAGGACATTACTCTTTGAATATTCGATATATGCTACCTGTGAAATCAAAAGGACGTTCTGACCGATTGATCATATAAAACTGAAATGGTGATTACGCATAAGATACAAATACATACATCATATCTTCTTATATCTATGTAACAGACTAAATTGATAGGTTCTTGTCCTTAAACAGCTTTCAGACAAACATAAGATAAAGTGGCATTCCTTCATACATCTTTATTTACATAATTGTCTCTGTCTTTACATCAGGCATGTGACTCGTAGGTCAAGGTGAGATGATGCAGGCAAAATCCTTTCTTGTACTTCTACGTAACTACATCAATTAAATTCGTTTACTTCCATTTTTCTGCGTCTTACGATCTTCGTCTAACCAATTTCGAAAGATTAGTTTCTTCGACTTGATGAAAAAAACCTTTGAAATTCACCTTAAATGGATTTGCTATTATTTATAGCTTTTGTTTCTTCATATATAGCAGTTTGAATTTTTCGGTTCTTATACATACTTGGTTTTCAAATATTTGATTTTCAACGTTCCTGTTGAAGGGAAATGTAGAAAAAAATGCTTCGCACGCATAACATTTATAAGCTTACATCTTTTATCTCCTTAGACAAACTGTTCGTTATAGTTTTTCTGTTCATATTTGAGTAGAGTAAGGGTTTTCTTTCTTCTTTTTTTTTTTTTTTTGTTGTTGCATAGAACTATTTTTTTTTCTTTCTCATTCATTGATTATTACTTGTGCAATGAAGCATTAATGGGTAATATGTCATAAATGTGCAATATTACAAACTAATGGAATTTTCCTGCATTGAAATTTCCTGCTTTTATGGTATTACATAAGCGTGTTTTGCAATCATCAATATAGCATATTGTTGCTATCAAATGACATCCCCGTCAATGTTCAGTTGCTAAAGAATTAATGTTTTGAAAATAAATATCCACATATTAATACTACAACACATCGAATCAAATTATTGACTTAAGCGACCAGATTTTCCAATAAAGATCAGCTGTATATTGAATGCAATACTAAAATGCCATATGAAGCATCATTCAGGATAAATGTTGGGGTAATCTGTAGTGTACTTAGTCTGACCTTTTACTAATATCATATTATACTGAATCATTTATTGCCAATAAATGTCAGTTTGTCTTACAAGGAAGATGCTATATTAAAAATTTATCTTGTATTCATTAAAAATCCCAAGGCAAAATTTTAATACCACAAATACATTGAAAAGTGGATGACTTTTTAGATCAGCATAAGTCACTCAGACCATGGAAGTATTATATTGTCAATATAATACTTCTATGCTCAGACATATCAAGAATCTTTTATGCGTCGTCCATAATGGTCTCCGGCGAAACACCATGCTCCCTATTGCCTGTTTCACTCTAACCCAGCTTTAGAATTACTGTATAATATTGATTTCTAGAAAGGCTCGGCATTTTTGAAAGAAGAATTATCTTTAACTCAATTTATTTCACTAAAATTTGCGAAAAGCAATGTAAAATCATCGTCACTTTAAAACAACATATTTCGTCATTCATTATAGAAACCAAACTTAATACAATTTTAAGTGCCCAATGAAGGTCGACATGATTATAGGTGGTATATAAAAAAAAACCGTTGTTTTGTTTAACAATTTACTACTTGTTTATCTGATCTTGTCTCTCTTTTTGTGCGCATGTCAGTTGTTGGTGTTCGATTTAGAATACATGTAGTTTCAAATTACTGATATCCAAAGGCCTTTTATAGAATACTATATCATTTAGGTTTGCTAACTGCTAAAGTCAATCGAGCCATGATTGTATCTTTTCCCTTCTCTACTTAAGAGTATGATGACACATATTCTCACAGCATTGAGTGAAACATTGCTCTGTATTATATAAGAACATAAAAGGTTATAAAAATGCGTAGTGCTTAAACGACATTTTCATGTTTTGAATATACTAGTTATCGATTTTCAACATATGTTTCAGATTTTATTATGTAGCTGCACTTCTAGTTCCATCCTTTGACTTGTCGTTAAAATGAAAAGAAGTATTGATATTTCCTTTACTACTGTCTTGCTTTTATGAAGATCTTATAGATAGATATAAGAAGATGTGATATGAGTGCCAATGAGACAACTCTCCATTTAAGTCGCAATTTGTAGAAACGTAAACCATTATGTCAAAGTACGGTCTTCAACACAAAGACTGGGCTCACACCTAACAGCAAGCTATAAAAGTCCCCAAATATGACTAGTGTATATTAACCATTTTAACAGGAAACTCAAAGGTCTAATAAACATGAAAACCAGAAACGAGAAACACTAATGAACCACATCAACAAACGGTAGCCATTAACATTAGGTTCCTTTTAGACACCATTCATCTATACTATTAAACGAGAAGACCTCATTTTGGGTGTCGCTTCTCCTCCTTCCACAATAAATTAATCATCATGCCTCTGTGTCCTATAGGTAACATGTATAGTCGCATTTGTCATCCATTCTTATGATCATTCAGTTTGGGTTATTTTGGGATAAAAACGAAAAAGAATGCGTCCGGATATTTTCCCGTCATTGGACAAAACTTTAAGTCAGATTACACTTCCGGTTTGTGTTTTTCTGTACTTTGAACATACAAAGACTATGAATAAAGTATATGAATTTGCTTTCTGCTGTCATTTTGAGTTCTAGCATGTATCATCATTGCTTAACGTGTTTCAGTTTGGGTTATTTTGGGAGGAAAACGAAAATGAATAATATTTACGAAAATGAATAATATTTGCTATTTACTATCAATTAGTTTACAGTGGCGGGTCCAGAACTTTTCATATAAAGGGAGGGGGCACTGACTGACCTAAAAGGGAGGGAGGTTCCTCTCATGCTTCAGTGATTCCCCATATAATCAACAATTTTTTTCAACGAAATGGGGGACAGGGCCCCCAGCCCCCCCTCCTGGGATCCGCCTATGGTTTATAATCAACGGCGGTCACTGCGGATATATTTCTGTACATACTTGCATACATTTACTATGAATAACTGTATTTGTTATAATTAACTATAAATTTCTTTTCTGTACCTTGAACATACAAAGCCGGTTTGTGTTTTTCTGTACTTTGAACATACAAAGACTATGAATAAAGTATATGAATTTGCTTTCTGCTATCATTTTGAGTTCTAGCATGTATCATCCTTGCTTAACGTGTTTCAGTTTGGGTTATTTTGGGAGGAAAACGAAGATGAATAATATTTGTTATTTACTATCATTTAGTTCACAGGCTCTTTACTATTCATGACGTTCACTGATGTGTATATATATATATATATATGTAAGTACCTTTGACTTTTGATACCTCTACTGAAATTCTCTGTATAGTAATTAAAGTATATATGCATGTTCATAGAGTACAGAAAAACAGAAGGTATAAAAATCGGTATTTGGAAAATAGGGGGAGGGCAAAAAAATGTGCCCAGTCCCTAAGTACCTTTGACTTTTGATATCTCTCCTGAAATTCTCCAGTCAGTATATTTTTTTTTTACAGTTTACATAAGCTCTATTTCCCCGCGATTTCGCGGGTGTGTTCTAGTAATAACTGAAGAAAGCATTTTAACAGTTGACAACGGTCTTACATTATCTATGAATTATACCGTACATGTATATAAGCTTTTTATTGTATAAAATTACCTTATAGTTGATCATTCATCGCAACATATTGTTATACGGTATGTCCACTCTGTAGGCCTCATAAAAAGTTTTGTATAAATCAGTTAACTATTTGTAGCTCTGTAAACAAAATGATAGCATAATAAGATATTTGACAATAAAAAAGACCACAATAACTAAGTATGTCCTATTTTTTGTTCTTTATTATAAATTATAGGACAAAGTTCATGATCAAAGGAAGAAAAAACACTCTTCATATTAAAGATAAAAGCAAGTAGTCAGACATTCAAAAAAATCTTAGCCTTGACATCACATTTATGCCTGAACATTAAAAGCATATTTGAATTCCGATGTAAAATTTGCATTTTTCGTCCATTTATTCACTTATCGATGTCAATATCATGGAATTACAAATTCTTTATTTGATCATCCTTCCGAAAACCATTTAGATAACTAATTATACTGATTGTACAGCAAAAATCCGTCATACGAAATTGATGAAGATGTTATTTATAATCATACTAGCATCAGGATATTATATTGATCAATGATGAAGTTTATAACTAGATATACGTCAAATTTGTAACTCTAAATTTTCTTTTTTTGTAGAAATATTTCACTATGTGCATGGATTAGACTGATTCTAAAATTTTAGGATAGGTTATGTATCTGAGGTATTAATGACATTAAGAGACGGGGGAAAACAAAATTATCTTAATAAAATTAAAGATAGAAAAAGTTCTGTCACGAAATGGTTTTGAAAATTTTTGTTTTCAATCAACGATTTCTTAACCATAGTGTTGGTTATAGTCCATTATAATTATTATAGTTGGTGAGATCGTTTAAATAGAAATTATCTTAAGGTTCCACTAAAGTCAAAATATAGGACACTGCAGAAATATCTAAACTTTGCCTGTGTTTTTCTACCTATAATGAATAAAGTCCTAAACTATGGGAACAAATGTTCATTTAAACATAATTAACATATACACACTGTCAAAATAGTAAATAAACTTGAATGGTTAATGTTGTGGCCAAACCGGTTTTGAGGATGAACACTAAATTTTCCAAAAAATCTGGAGGCCTGTGAGATGACTTAATTTGTATAAAATTGGTATAGGCGAATACTATTACATGCATTGCAGTACAAGCTAGTGTTTATTTGTCAAATGAATTAGTTGCAATGACATTTTTGTCCAATTTCTGTATTGTATCTTTGATATTCGTTCATTTAGATACATGGATTTAGCTGAAACTCGTAAATCAATACATTTTCTTAAAAAATCAACATTAGCTTGTACTGCATTGTATGTTACAGTATTCATTCATACCAATTTTTAACGAATTTAGACATCTCTCAAGCCTCCAGATTTTTTGGAAAATTAAGTGTTCACCCTCAAAACCGGTTTGGCCACAACATAAAAAATTCAAGTTTATTTACAATTTTGACAGTGTGTATATGTTAAGTATGTTTACATGAACATATGTTCCCATAGTTTAGAACTTTATTCATTATAGGTTGAATATTACAGGCAAAGTTTAGATGTTTATGAAGTGTCCTATATTTTGACTTTAGTGGAACCTTAAGAAACACCAAAACGGACGACCTTTTATTCCATAGCCATTAGCAAGTGCTCTTCAATATAAAGATATTCATGGTCACTTAGAGTTCTATGGCACTCCTATTTATCAATTGTTCAATAGAAGTACTATGAAATGTCGGCTGCTGCTGATAGCAACAACTGTACTGAAAAAACTTGTTAATGAACGCAGTTGACCTTATCCCATGTTATTTAATTGCAGAGTATAGTTGATTTTGTATTCCGATGATGCGGATATCTAATTTGATTAACACTTTGTAACCTCCTAGTGGCGTGTTTTTCTAACATTGGACACAAGACATCGATAAACCGAACCCCGTCTGACTGCTATCGACATAATGCCAGTAGGTGAAATATACATGAAACGATACGGTGCGTTTTGATGGCTGTGTTAGACATCACGGAAACTCGTCTATTTTGATTTTGTTAATTAAATATTGATTTTACTTGTAACAGCTGGAAACGGGTGTTCATTTTTTGTGGATTCAGAATCAGAAAGATGCAATATATATTGTTTCATTTTGCTCATCGTCCAAACTTTAAGGCTTCAATAACCATTTCAATACCATATAAGATGCTCATAGAATTTGTATGAACGTATTGTGGGTGGTTTTTTTTTCTCAGAACGGTGGCATCAAATAAATATTAACACGTTGGATGTTTTCGCTCTTCATACAAAATGTACTTCGGTCAAGGATTTTCGTCCCAATAAAATTATGAAAGAAGCATTCAATTCTTAAGTTGATGAAAGCGCGTGTGGCGTACAAATTATAATTTTTTATTTTTTATCACTATTTTAAAATATTGTTGGTTTGTTCTTTTTTCATAATTGTTAGTTGTATAATCTCAGATTCTCCACCTAATTGACCGTTGTCTACACCTTATTTTGTTCCAATGTCTGACAGGTTGCGTTTGTCGTAAATTTCACGAGCTACGGTCGGAACTATTGAAAACACATTATACGATTGCACATGATATTTCAAGGAAAATTCAGGTTTTTCAGTTTGAATTTTTATAATTATTCCATCGGGGTAGTAATTGACAAAGCTTTAAAAGATTTGTAACTGATAATTTGGGATACGACGTTTTGATTCGCCAGTCAAACTGCATTTGCGGTCGTCAAACTTCTAAATAACGGTGGCAATTCTTCAAACATAGTACTAATATTCCTTTAATCATATTATATGTAATCATTCATCATTTGATGAGCGTCTTGTTCTCGTTCGCCATCGTCGCACTTTTTTGCCTACTGTCGATCATTTCTACGTTCCTCTGATATAAGATTTTCTATATAACAGTCAGTAAATGTCGTTTCTTACAGATCAATGAAGCCGATTGCAAACATCCACTAAAATATACTTTTGCTTAAGACAGTTAATTATATTTGTGAGGAGCTTGAATATACATTGAAACACATTGGTCCCACTGTGGCGACGTTTTGTGATATTTTAAATGCTTCATTAGTAGAATTCAGAAGCGAATTTGACTTATCTTCAGATTTCATGAATATTCTATGCAATAGTCTATCAGTATGGTTCTTTTATGGATAGTTCGTATCATCTTTAGAAGTTGTCTTTCAATAATGTTGCTAATGCATGGGAAGATACAAGAAAATGAATTGTGATGGATTTGGTTTGACACGTACAAAGAGATATTTGCATTAAGTGTTATATGAGCATCGTGATATATTATGTTGGAACGTTTTAAAAGTGCACAGAATGTCTGCCAGCGTTTTAGCATTTATCCAGTCTGCATTGAATTTGCATTTAAAAGTGACACGAACTTATACATATCAATAAGTAATATTGGTGGTTGGTTGAGCAACGGTTCTTCAAATGTCACTTTAAGAAGAAAATCGTACCTAGAAAACCGTCTGTCATACTCTAGACGGAGTATACAAATGAGTATGCGCAAATGTTGTTTTGGGTGTTTTACGGCATCAAGACTCCCAACTACTGTTTATGTGACAGCATAGTGTACATCTTAATTAAATTTCAATGATTGTAAGACACCGAAAGTTACAATAATCCTGTCTCTGTCTTGAGCTACTCTGTTGGTAAACAGTAAATGAATTCACTGCACGTCTGAAAATATATCATTAGTTTAATCGCTAAAGCAAGTGATACATAATAATATAAGGTCTATACAACATGAACACCTGAATTTGTTTACCAACATAGTTTGCGTAGGTCGTCTTTGATCGTTTTTTTTTTTTTTTAATTTTCTATGTACTTTTTTCAATATCTATATTTGTCTCATTTTCCCTGTTACTGTGTCTTTCAACGACTTGTAATTGTTCATGTCTGTGGTATATTCTTTGCAACTTATCTTGGGAAATCCACATCTGTTCTGTCGGAAATTATCTCAGGAAATTATATACCAACTTCTTATCACCTGTAAACAATTCATAATTCTCATTAAGCACACGTTATTTATTATTTTCATTTAACCCTAGTCCATTACAGTTTTAAGTCGTTATGTAATGTCATTTGCCCTGTTGCGTGCCATTGATAACAAAAACAATCGCCTGATCAAAAGTAAAACTATTGAATTGTGCAAATATTATGGAATGATTCCGTTGTCGTCTGCTGTGATGTAATTAAAGGTACTCAGACGATTTTAATACAGAAGTTTTCGAAATTACCACAATCTGAAATCGATGAACACTACATAATATAGTATGATTCAAGCAAACACCATGTCAGACAGTTTTTTAGTACGTAAATTGAAATATAACTTTTAAATGGTATCTAATATTTACTTCTAAATATCTTATAATGTTTCTTATATGATAATCAAATTGTATTAGACTCGCCATCAATCTTGGTAACGATAGACAACAAATTATAAGTGTATCACTAAACACAAACCTATGCTGGGCTGCAGAATGAATTTGACTTTAATCAAGAGCTTCTCAAATGACCATATATTAGAATACGAAAGAATGCATGAGGCTTAACAGACGGCTGCTATGAATTGTAAATATTTCCGGTTAGATATTGGACTCAACCGTTTACACTCATTGTGAGATTGAAAGAAAGATAAATCTGTTTCTTAAACACAATGCATTTGTTTCGTGCCTATAAACTTGTTTTGCAAAATACGCGCGTGATACCTTGATTACTTATTATACCACAAACAACCAATGTTTAGGTGTTCTTTATACATGTATTTCCGGACCAAGGTCATCGTATTGCACATTGCTGGTGTCTATGATATGTACGTTCGAATAGTGGTGAATTAAACACACTAGGATTTAAATTGTGTACGCCTGAGGCGCATTTTGTCTTCAAATAGTTTATGGTCAAGTTGTGGAAAAAAGAGAAATATTCACTGTCCCGTTTCTGGTTAACATCAGTCTACTTCAGAACATGCGTGCTAAAAGTAAAACGTTTTATAGAAATAAAATCTCGAGAACGGTGAAAAAGCAATAATAGTCATAAGTTAAGTTATATAGCAAGTAATGTTCTGAAAAAGTGAATTTAACCTTCTAGGAATATAATAGCAGGTGAATGTTACTATCAATTTAGATTGTGTTTACATGTTCATCAACGGAATAAGAAAAGCGGAAGTGAACGTGAACCAGGACACAATTTTGTGAGATCAAACACAGTAATAAAAGCCAACTTAAAGTGAACAGAGGAATTTGATTACTGTTGAGTTGATTTCCTTGGTTTCAGCATGAAAAACAAATAAGATAAAACGAAGTTAAGGTCAATCAATTCTGATTATTAAGTTTTAGATATGTCAATTTGATCTTTTATATACACAATTTAAAAAAAATATATGTGGTTTGATTACACATCTGACAACTTTCCACTTGAGAACGATTATATAAAACAAAACCCATACTTAAAGGCAAGCTTTTTAAAGTCCATGATATACTGCATTTTAACTCTGTTGACTTTTTATTGTTGTACAAGCGTTAACCATAATATCTTACCTAATCTGCTGCATTATATACAGCAGTCCCTTCATACATATTATGATAAAGAGTGACGTAGAATATGTCAATTTGCGGCAGTAAAACTACCGATAGACTTCCGCAAAACTTCAAATACTGTAAGTAAGTAAACTCTCAGATAGGATGTCGTGTAATTCGTCTATGAAATTACAACCATAATAAAAACAAATAACCCAAAGGTTAACGTATATTCTATGTGTAGCAGATTCTTAGTATACTAAGTAATAATTAACAAATATTTTAGATATCAATAGAATTACTTCCTGTTTCCAATAATATTTTGAATTTATTATGTTGTGAATTTATGGAAAAAAATGAAATTTAACTAACTATAAACAGCTTGCTTTTGTAAAAGATTAAACAATATGGCATAACGATATATTATGTATAAAGACAAACAAAAACAACAACAAAAATACATAAACAAAATATATGTCAGTTTAAGAAAATATTGAAATATAGCAGAACAACCCTGTAATTAAAAAATATTTTCGTTCCTAATATTGACTATTTCTAGAATATCTTCATATAATATTTTGTATCCAAGTTTTAAAATGTATCAGTTTCAATTCCCATTAGTTGTCTAGAAGTTATGCTGATTTGTGATAAGGCTCAACTAAGAGGGTATATCAGGATTTAGGAAAATTGCTCTCTGCATCATGAATGCGTTTTAAATAGACAGTTTTGTCGATCTATTTTAAGCACTGGTGTGAAACAAAATTTCAACAGTTTGTTTGTTTTGTGCACACATCATCGTCAATATGTTATTTAATGTAATCTATGCAACTGTCAAACAAGTAAAAGGTATGGCTATCTATAAAACAAGATAATATCCACCATTTTCTACATAAGAAAATACCTGTACCAAGTCAACAATATGACAGTTGTTATCTATTCGTTTGATGTGTTTGGGATTTTCATTTGGCCATTTGATTACGAACTTTTCGTTTTGGTTTTTCCTTATGAGATCGGAATTATAGTTGTTTTACTTCTTACCTACCTAGGAGCTTAGAATATATTTATAAGGGTTGACTCAAATACTCCTCTGATTATCAATGAGAGTTATTAACGTTCACCAAGGTTCACTTTCTCAAATTAACATAAAGAATTAATATATCACTCTAGAAAAAGGGATATGACAAGAAAACTAAAGCCATTTAATATGTAAATAGATGTAGTTCATTTCGACAAAAATAAACAGAATCATTTTCATAACAGACAAATGAACAACAAAATGTTTACTTCATAAGGAAGGGATGTATGTTCGTATATGCAAAACTCAAATTTGACACCGAGAGTCTTTTACAAAAATCAAAATATTCGAAGATGGACTTTCCAAATAGTTGTTAAGATGTTTTGTTCATGTACGTGTATTTTTTCCTTATACCTAAGATAAATGCATGCCTGTTTTGTGTTCACCAATGTCTATCCAACATTACCTTTCTACTTATGTATACATCTCTACCAAATTGTGAATGTCATTTGATTATTCTAGTTTGTCGATAATAGTAGCGTGTTTTTAGCTATATACATTTTTTAAAAATAAAAATTTATCATTTTTTTATTTTAAAGTTATGTTCTTTCTCACAAATTTGAAAATATCCGGATTAAAATGTAACTATTTCCCTTTGACCGATATCTAAAACAGGCTGATTACGTAATAGAATTTTGAAATGCCTCTCAAAAGCAATTTTTATGTCTTTTCAGAAATGAAAAATCTTTTTCGTATTCATTAATCGTGTAAACTAATACTAGGTACTTATTGATTTTACCGTGTAAAATCTCAGAAAAATTTAAAATTTTAATTACTTTGTTCAATAAATGTCGAAATGGTAGTTCTCAAGGAATATTACGTGTATTTTATTTTTACAAATTCATTAAAGTGTCAAACACAAAATGTCAAGCAGTTTTAATGCTCATTGCAAAAGAGATGATTAAATATTGCGATATTACTAAAATTTCTAGTTTGTTGAATTGATGTGAAAAATTCTATTTCACGGTCTGATTCTCAGAATAAAAGGTTTCCAGTCCTGGATAAATGATAACATCAACTCATTTGACTGACTTTTGCAATCCAATTTCATCGGAAATTAAACAAAATATTTGATAATGTCTTGTTTGTAATATGATGCAAAAACAATCCATAAAACATGATTGTAATTTTTCAAAGTTCTGCAACCTCTTTTGTCAACAATTATTCGAAAGTGAAACATTTAAGACTTGATGTCAGTATCCTAATGTTTTTAATGGGAGATTGGACGAATAATTTTTTTATAAAAACCGAATGAATATAAAATGGTTGCTTTCCTGTAAATTTGAGTACATTCGAAATACTTATTACTGTCGATTCATCTAATTTCGTGTAAACCCATTTTCGTGGATTGCAGAAAACTTGCATTTTCGTTGATATTTGATTTACTGTGGATTCGTTTATTTTCGTGGGTATCAATTTTCGTGAATTGCAGAAAACTTTCATATTCGTGGATATTTGATCTCGTGGTTTTGCCAATCTATTTATATAAAGCCTATTGAAAATATGTTATTCGTTGAACATTTGAATTCATTGTTCACCTGTTTCCACGAAACCCACAAAAATTGGCATCCAACGAATAATAATGAATCCACAGTATGTGATTTTGACAAACTCTATATATATATTCCTATTAAAAATTCTTAATTCGTTAAACATTCCAATTCGTGGTTCCCCTATACCCTCAAAATCCAAAAAATTGCTATCCAACGAATTATAATGAGTCCACAGTAGTTTTATTTTCTTGAAAAATAAACATTGTATAAATTTGGTGTGTCCGAAGGCTGCATTAAAACCTTCATAAGGAATGTTCATACCAAAAACTTGGAATCCAAGTATGTATAAATATATGAATACGTGAAGAGTATTATTCCCAAATTCACTCATTCACAACAATAAACATGACAAAAATAAGGAGGTATTTTGTTTTTAAATCAGTCCTACGTGTGTAAAAGGCAATATTACATTATAAGTTCTCTTACCACATGTAGAGCAGGATCTGCTTACCCTTCCGAAACACCTGAGATAAACTCCAGTTTTTTATGTAGTTCGTGTGGCTTAAGCCATTCGGTTGATGTGTTTTGTCATTTGATTTTGCCATTTGATTAGGGACTTTACGATTTAATTTTCCTCGGAATTCAGTATTTTGGGGAATTAAATTTTTAGTCTTTAGTTTTCTATGTTATGTTTTGTGTACTATTGTTGGTATATTTGTCTTTTCCTTGTTTAGAAATGGTTTTGTCAGTTTATTTTCGATTTATGAGTTTGTTTGAATGTCTTTCTGGTATCTTCGCCACTCCATATTTGCGTCAAAATGGATGACACGAACGTACCAGCGATTTTTAAATGTAATTTGTCTCACAATCGGTCTAGTTAATAAAATTCTAATTTAGTAGTTGTATCTTAGTAGACTATCAATTTAAATGGTCTGTACATTGTTTGTCTGAGTTTGGATTTAATTTAGTATCTATAAAGTGTGTCAGAATGTGTTCTAAAAACGTTTCTCGCTGCTAGCTTTTTTCATTCAGGTGTTGCGACAACATTTTATGCTGTATTTGAGTATTCATTATCACTTATACTGATCTATTGAAATGCTCTATTTACACCAGATTTATGTTGTCCTGACACAGTACTTTTAACAAAGTATCAGATAAAACAATCGACCCATTTGATAGCGTTTTTACAATTTAAAAAGCATAGTTCAGATCTTTATTGAATTATTCTATTTGATCTTCAACTTTTATTCAAATCTTTTTCCAAGATTTTTTAATGTTACGGAATTATTGAGTGTATTACTTAGAAAAATCACGAAATGCTTTCAGTACTTACAATGTTAGTTTAAATATTAAAGATGGAGTAGTACTTTTAATCTGCATGTAGCAAGGTTAGAGTCGTATGCACATATGGTTTTTCAATTACGTGTTCAGTCATCAAAAATGGTGTTGATATCTATTTAGAACAGAAATGGAAACAAATCTTCATTCACTACACTTATTTTTCAGTAATAAATCACAAAATTCCCAGAAACAAAGGATGATGAATGATAAAGGCTTGCATGTGACACACGTGTAAATAAAAAATCACACATTCATTTGTACTTGGAAGCAAAGCATTCAAAAAAACCTCGTTAAAGTGACAAGGACAACTTTTGGAAGATTTCTGACTTCGGGCATGCGCATATTACGGGTGCCACATGTGGAGCAGAATCTGCGTTCTCTTCCGGAGCACCCCCAGTTTTTTTGGTGGGATTCGTGTTGCTTAGTCTTTTGTTTTCTATGCTGTGTCTTCTGGACTATCATTTGTTTGTTCGTCTTTTTATTTTTAGCCATGGCGTTGTTAGTGTATTTATTTTCAATCTAGGAGTTTGACTGTACCTCTAGTATCTTTCGTCCTTCTTTTATATTTGTAACTACACTATTTGGTTGCAGTTGTTGTTTAAATCTAAATTTCAGCATATTGAATGATTTTTCCTTTAATGTTATCGCTGCCTTTAAACAACATTTATTTCTAAAGTGGAATATCCTTTTCAGAAATTTTCAACTCGTTGTAATTTTTTAATCATATACTTATTATCATGTTAAACATCTACTTTAGAGCATAGACCACTGCTTTTTCAATGTTATTTAAATGCGTTTATTTGTCTGATAATTGTCTTCATATACATGGCACTTAGGAGATTGTTAATAAATATACAAGATTTTTCAATTAAATATATATATCATGTAGATCAGAAAACACACCAGATACATTCTTAACTTTGAAAAAGAATAATCAATAATTTGTAAACATGGACTATGACCTAACCTTGATAAATATTGAATTTGCTGGGTTTATGAAAAAATGATACGTGCTATGCTTTATCTCTTTATGATTCCTATATGACTCATTTTTCTTATGAATAATTGAAGAGCTGATTGTTCAGAGAATTAAGAAAATATGATATGACGAATGTCAAATTGTTTTTATTCGAAAGACTTGTTCAGACATTTAAAAACTTTCTTATTATTCACTGCGGGTATCGTATTATCATATTCATATTGTGCAATACTAAATTATCTAAATATAATTTTTAATATTTTTATCCTTGTTTCTAGCAAGAAGGGTGATAGTTTCGACTCCAATTTGCGGTATCCTGTTATGCATTGTTCATATGACTTTTCGAAAGTATTTCAGTGTCTGGTAAATGCTCATTGCGCAGCTTTCTTAAATTCCTCATTGTCCTATTATGGGTCATTTCTCACGCAGTGTCTAATGGCACCGCAAAGTTTGGACCTATTCAAGATGTAATTCATTCGAAATCATTTGTGTGTCTTTTTTCTCAGTTAAGGTGTATTTTATGTTTCGATATCAAACTGATGTCGCAATATTGCTTTTGAGACAACTCTGATCAACACGAATAAACAGAAAAGAAAAAAACGGGCCGTAAACAGGTCTTGAAGTCATAAATCTTTTGAGTCCGTTTTTTGTACTTATACCCCAAAATCAACAAATAAAAATGCTGGATTTCTATGTTTCGAGCATATTTATTGTGCTCTGAGCACAAGACTGAGGTTAAAGCAACTTTTGGATCTAAATAGCGGATATGCTCAAATTTAAATTAAGTAGGAGTTCAGAAGTGATTACAACCTCATTATTTTTTCATGTAAACAGTTAAACCCAAAAGTAATCTCTAAGGAATCAGTCTTGCATGACTTCACTTTGTATTAGAGCAAACCTGTAGAAAATGTAGATTAAATGGTTGATGAGCATGCAAGATTACTGCCACGGGACGAAAAAACGTCGTTAAAGGAACGTTCTGTTACAGTAATTAATTTTCATCACTCCAATCTTATGCATTATGTCTGTCTTCCATGCACATACATGCACCTAATTCAGAAATTATGTCTGAGCCTAAGTCTGATTGATATCACATAGTATAAGTGTCCTTATATTGATCTACAGATGCATAACATGTCTACGTTACTAACATAGAGAAGTCAGTCACATGATTTGTCGTTGAAATGAATTTGTAAATCAGTGTTTCAGCATGATTACAATATTACATTTCCTTTATTCCCATCTATGTTATTTGGACAGTAATTGGGAACGGAATTGGTAAATACTGTACTCTATATATCTCTAGGCTATTAGGTCATTATTTCATTAAGACGTAGGAGGTTTTTATTATGCATTTCTCTGTCTACACGAATGGTATGTCTTCAATCACAAGGTGTCTTCCGAATTTTGACTTTTACGTGTGACCTTTGTTATGAAGCGCGTTCTTTATTGTTATAGCTTAAACCTAAACCTAAATTGATATGAAGTTATCGTGTTTAGAGTGAATGACAAATACAAAGACTCAGCTTATTATTATCTTAGTATCTTTAATCTTTTTGTTATACCCTTAGCCAAATCGACACAGCTTTATGAAATTGTTTGTTTTGAATTATCTTTAACGTCGTTATTGTGGCCATCAGTCTAGAGGTAGCGCAAATCTGGTTTACAAATTGTAAGTTATATATATACTTTTTATTCTGAAACTTGAAGAATACCTGATAATACATTAAAATTGTGGTCCTTTTTTAAGTTCTGATTGTTTATTGATGTTTGTCTATGCATTCTACAAACTAGCTCTTAAATACCTTGTGATATATAATTTAAGCGTTTAAAATACATTCTGTAGAAGTTGCAAATGGAGATAAGATCAATATGTAATAATTATGATATAACCCAATTGTAAATTGTAAATTGCATTTCCCTTAAGATCAAAATTCGTTGACAACAGATCATTCCCTTTCTTGATTTCTTCGAGTGATATCAACGTATCTAAATTCATCTTCCATATCTAGTTTTCTATTTTCGATCCGATCATTGTTATGTAATATTTAAATTATCTGTTTGCTAGATGACATTAATAACAATACATGGTGTGATCGTACTGGAAACAGGGAAAAACTGTAATTCTAAATCAAACATTGTTTCTGTGGACTGTAAATGTATTCCCTGGTAATCTGTCCTGGTAATATTCATTTGTTTTAAATATTTTAATGGCTACCCGCTATCTTTTAAATCATATTTTTTAATAATTTAATTTTGGATGTAACGCGTCTTCTGATTGGCTGACGTTATTTTGTTATGAGCCCATAGACATAATTTAGTCATGTGACCGTGACGTCATCAACGTTTTTTTATGGTTTTCTACGATTTAAAATGGAATTTAGAATTAAATTATAAGAAATGATTGTAATATTTTTTTTCTGTCTATTCGAAATAACATAAAAAAATGTGGTGCACACTGTTTAATAACCCGCTACCCTCGTTATTCAGTGTGCACCAAATTTTTTATGTTATTTCTTCATAGACAGAAAAATATTACAGTCATTCCTTAAATGTTTTCATTATTTTTAATGCATGCTCATAAATGATATCAATTTTCACACCGAAACTGGCTTTTCATTTCTTTTAAATGATACTGACTTTGACCTTCTTGTGATACGCAGACCGCCGCATGCCCGTTTGTAGTAGTTTATTTAGATTTTATATCGTGTTTTTATGTTTCATTTGTAATAAGTGTTACGAAAATGTACCTTTGGTGTAGTTTTTAATCATTGTTTGGTAAAATCATGCATTGATTTTTCCGCGTTTGCAATGTTAAGCGTCTTGACAAGCGCTTTGGTACTATTTGTGTCTGGTATCTTCTCTGTAAAGATAACCTATTTTTAATATTAGAAAGCCATGTCTGTGCCTTATAGTATAAATGCTGTATCCGTGTAGAATTGCGTAAATGCTATAGTTTAAGGATGATATTGTACTAATGAGGGACTGATGTATGTGTATATTTATCGATATTGTATATATAAACACTTCCCATATTACTGCATCTCAGTAATTTATAAGAAATAGCAAAAACATGTCAAAGGGTAAAAGTGTTTTTAGCGAGTGTGTCACTGAGTTTTTCTTACCACAAGGTATATTCTATTGTAGTGTAGGTTCCGTTTCCAAAGGGTATCACCAGTCCAGTAGTCAAATCTTTTGCGTTAAAATGAATATATGATGATTTTATATACTATTAAACTTACTTTCTATATAAGATGTTAAATTATATTCTTGTCTTTGGCGTATTAGTAACAGTAAGGTACTTTCTGGTTTTTAAATCTCCATTTAAAGGTCCAATATGACCACTAAATATATTCTAAACCTGTTTAAGAATTGTCAGCAGTCTTCCATCTTTCAAATTAGCTTTGATTTTTTGTTCTCGAGTATTACTGAAGAAATATTTATTGTCGAATGCGCATCTGGTGCAATCAAATTGGTAACGTCAATATTACTTTACCCTTTGTAGAATATAGTAGCACTAAACAAACTTATAACTTTTTTAATAAGTCTCCCAATATAGTGCCTCAAGCAAAAGTGGCATCTCTTATATTAGTATCGAATTACGTAATGCAACGGTTCTGAGTTATATTTTATTATCATGCTGTCCCAATTGAATTCGAAAGTGAGTAGAATACAAACACTTAATGGTTATTTGCAGGAATTCTGAAGATATAACTTATCAATTACAATGTGATGCCATTATCCAATCGCAGAATGACAGTCTTATGTGTCAGGCATTTGCTAACCAATATTATTATCAATACAAAACATGTGTAACATGTACTCTGTATAATTATAGACGAAGCTTGTACAAAATCAATTAATGTCTTTAATCGAAAAGAATATATCTTGCTCGAGTATCATCAAGTCCTGTGCTTGACGCCCACTCTATAAAGCTAAATATACAGTCATGGTCAATGACTAAATATGGGAACGTATAAATAGCGCAATTATTACTAATTTATACTAATTGATAGGATACCTTTGAGACATTGAAAAATAACATTTATTTCGATATCAATGTAACATCTGTCATTTATAGTGCTAACATAAATTCCCTCTTTGACGTTTGGACACATGGAATGCTATACATCAAGTATATTGTTAAACTGTACGTTTTGCAATAAAGGAATTTTAAGAGTGTTAAAGGCAAGTTTGGAAACACCGGGTCTCTTTTCGGTACATGGTTATATCAAAGATCGAGCATAGACGATAGTCTAATAGCATTCGGTTGGCAACTGCTTAATAATTCATAGTTTAGTTGTTCGGTCAATTATTCAATGTTTCAAATAACATATATGCATATACCCTTAATCATTTAACGTGTATTTTGTAATCAAGGTCATGTTACTTTATATTCAAAGACCCTTGTTAAAGATTGTTCTATTTGGTTGTCTGGGGTTTTTACAGTTGATTCTTCCATATTTATTTTTGCGTCAAGACATCTTCCTCTTTTTCGTCTTCATATATTGATTCGGTTTAATTCAAGAAACTAACAGCATATTATTTCTTAGTTTTATTGATATTAATTCATTTAAAATTCAATCTTCGAAGTTTTGCGACTTCTAATTTTTAATGACTTCCTTTTGTACCAGGAAGAGAATCGTCTTCGAAGTTAATTCTGCTATTAGCAATTATAAGATCAATCTAATTGTAAAATCATAGTAGTTAAATGTGAGTTGCTTATATATTTTGTACAAAAATCAACATTTTAATTTTACTGCTGAGTCTTTTTACCCATAATCCTGTATTTTTCAAAGTCTCAAAAGTATCCTATCAATTACTGTTGAACGTTTGTGATTCGATAACATTATTAGGTAAATCTTAAACGTGAAGAATGTTTTGTACGTTTTTACGACTAGAGTGTATGCAGCTGTAATATTATGTATAAGTTTTTATGTTTTGCATTAAATTCAAATTCTTTATTACCTTGAACTTTACAGTTCATCGGTGTCAATATAAATTTTCATAGTAAACAAGTAAACAGACAGAGAATGTTCATGTAATATTGTCTCTGATTTTAAATGCAGTAAAAATGTATTTTTCTAAATTGGTTAACTGTTTGATGTTCTTTAAACTTAAAAGTTCAATAAATTTAAACACACTTGGTCTAGACCAGTAACATTTCTTTATGAATTTTACTCTAAGTTCCTTATATTTCGCGCACACTAAGATGAAATGGAATTCGTCTTCAATACACTGACGGCAAATTGTACATATACGACGTGACAACTCAATGCTTTGGTAGCGTCCAGTTTCAACTGCTAAATTCATTGTACTCTAATTATATGTTCATAAACCTTTCCTGTTCTATTTTAACCAGTCACTATGAGTTCACTAGCGTCTGGCAATGACTCTAACAGCAATAATTATATTATGTTATAATGAACACACTTGAACACATAGCCTTATAAGTCAGACACATTTGTATTTGATTAGCAAAACGTTGCCTAGTAGTGGAATGAACTACTCAGAACGAGTACGTATTCATTTTATCGAAAATGATACCATAATTGTCCATATATGTACATCTTGGTGGTTGGTTGGATCAAATTTAATGTCCAAACTTTGGTAAATTATGTCAGTTTTTATGAATATGTGTTTTGACAAAACCTAACTAGTTAAATAAAATATGTTAAATACAAAAAGGGTATTAGTTTAATCAGACCATTCTGTGTTTGCAATTTTAACATACTTAAATGTTTGTGTCTCTGATGTATAGTTTTGTTGTTCAAAACTTCATTTATTCTTATGATCTTCTTAATATTTGTCGACCATTTGATTCTCTCCCGGTAATATTTTCTGTTGACTTTTACATTCCTGTAAACTATGTCGTCATATGAGTATATGTGTGTATTGACCTTCCCTGTTTCCGTTAACCTGCCACGTGAGTTCACTATCCTTTATACTATCAATTACTATAATAACAATAATGGAAATGATGAATCTGAATACAAATAAAGTATTGACTTTGAAGTCAGTGGCACCAATATTTTATTTCATAGCATGAACAAATCGCGAATGTTTCTGTTCGTATACGTACTAATATATAAAATACTTATATTTTCTGATAAAATGTTTCACATACTTTTTGGAAGAGTCAAATGATCTGATTTTTATAAATGATTTCTGTTATTATTTGTTATTCTTATGCAAGAAAAGAGTATCAAACAGACATATGTAAAAGTTCTAAGGACTTCAAAACAGACATATGTAAAAGTTCTAAGAACTTCAAAACTTTTATGTTTACCATGGTAGCATTAAAAGTATGTTGTTTTGTTCCATTTACGTTTACCTGCAACTCCTTTCTTTATTTTTATCCTCTTCTTTTCGTCGACCGTTAGTTTTTGTACTGTCTACTTTTTGTTAAGCGTGTTTTATGTTTCTGTTTTATGTATACTATGTCCAATACTTATAGGCTATTTATTTTACCTTTTAAACACATTGTAAAACAATACAGTACGAGTCCGGTAAAGTATAAAACATATGTATTCCAGACCTTTCAAGGTTTTATGTTTTTCAAAACTTCTAAAGTTTTCAATATGAGCATTTTTTATTTATTGTTTTCCTGTTTGGGTGCTTGTATATTGACACTCATCCCACAATCTCTTTTATATTCATTGCCCAGATAAAAACTTATCTTTTTAGAAAACAAATTTATTGACATTATGTTTAAAAACTTTGTTGTGAATATAATAATAAAGCACGCGTTTGTTTAACAAAACGAATGCATTTTTATCGCGTGTCATACTCTATTTGGTTTTGACGACATTATCTAATTACCACATCCGTGTTGTTAAGTTCGTATCATCCGATCGAAAATTTTATGGACGCCATCATGCGTTAATTGACCGTTATAGAATATCTGTTTCACAGATGCCGCTGGATATGTTCCAATTGTTATAACCGCTACCTCGTCCTCTATTTCTCGAATGTGCAGTGAGCAACACGTCAGACACCACATGTTGAGTTGGATCTGTTAACCTCACCTCAGAGCACTGAGAATTCCGCAGTATTCGGAGAGATCTGTGTTGCTTAGTCTTTACTTTTAATATGTCATGTTTTGTATACTCTTTAGTACATCGATGGACGAGTGATCTTAAACGTCAAACTACTGTATCAAAAACCTGTCAACACTGAGGTTGTGTGTTCGAATCATGCTCGGGGTAAATGCACACGACTCCAATCTTAATTGACAAACCAAAACCGAGGGAAACATATCAACTATAAGAGGTAAACAAAGGAACAACAGGAACACCGAAATGCAACAAAAACAAACACCAACACACATAGAAACGAACTATTTGATAACAACTGCCATATTTCTGGTTTGGTATTAAAATTTTAAGAAAAAAAATGGCGGGGGGGGGGGGGGGGTTGAACCTGGTTTAATGACACTCCAAACCTATGAAATGATAATAAACACCAAGCAATCAATTGTGTGAAATGATAATAAACACCAGGCAATCAATTGTGTACTGTTGTTTGTCTTTTCATTGTTTTTTGTGTTTTGTCTTGACCTTGTCGGTTTGTTTTCGACTATGTGTTTGAATATCCCTTTGTATCTTTTCCCTCACTTCTAACTATCCATACAACAACAATAGTCAGTTTTGTTCAACAATGTACATTATTATCTAGATTTGTACAAAAATCTTTTGCTCGAATGTAGAACTGCACTTCATGAATGACCTTTTATTAACAAAACAATATTGTCATAACTTAATAATATAGTATTATAAATTATTGATTACAACAAGAAACCGATACACACCATTGTCTTTCAACTAGTACTGAAGTAATTTGGTTAATTAAAACAAATCGCAGTGGTATGATAGATGATTGTCCTTTGTCTTTGACACAAATTGTCAACATCGAAATAATATGTCACTTAATCGCAACAAGGTCGTTAGATTTATTGGTTTTGATCTATAATATTTCATTAATTATAGTAAGTAAATATTGAGAGCTATAGTATTGTCTATATCATGCCTTCCTCATATGACACTTTATAGATGGGGACATATGTTGTTGTTTTTCTAAAGCTAATGAATTAGGCATGTCCCAACTCTGTAGTTGTCTTTTAAGTCAAATATGTTATGTGTGCATACACGTATCTTGTAGTGAATTTGTGATCGATGGCAGATCTTCGAAGTATTTGATTTAATAAAAGAAGTATCTCTGGAATCCATGCGATTTATCACACGAAATTCTGTTTTTGTAGGTTTTTTATTGATAAAGAATATATATGGACCCTAAGATGCCTTTTTGTATTGGTTTTCCTATTTATAAATACATAATTTAATTTTAGATGTAACGCGTCTTCTGATTGACTGACGTTATTTTGTTATGAGCCCATAGACATAATTTAGTCATGTGACCGTGACGTCATCAACGTTTTTTCATGGTTTTCTACAATTTAAAATGGAATTTAGAATTAAATTATAAGAAATGAATGTAATATTTTTTCTGTCTATTCGAAATAACATAAAAAAAAAAATGTGGTGCACACTGTTAGATAACCCGCTACGCGCGTTATTCAGTGTGCACCAAATTTTTTATGTTATTTCTTCATAGACAGAAAATATATTACAGTCATTCCTTAATTAATATTGTTTCTTTGGGTAATATTTTCTGTGTGTAACATAGCCATTTGTTTGAAAATACATTAAATGATAAGTCAACCATATTTATAGATTAATGTTTGAAATAAACGTCAACATACACAGAAACGGACTATTAGATAACAACTGCCATATTCCTGACTTTGTATTTTACCATAACTGGTTTAATGCTGATACATCTGAGAAAATGTGATGTAGAGGTATCATTTAATATGGATCTTTCTTAAAGAATCCCGTGACGTTCTTATTTTTTATAAATAAATTCAGTTAATTTTGCAGATCATTGAACTTAAATAAGTGAAGTTAAGAAACCTACTGGAAGTTAATCTAATACTGTATATCTCTATATTGTGTAAACAATGGCTTGGCTTCATTTTGTGTTCTATTGCTTGGTATTATTACTGCCCGGAGACGAATGTCTAACCTGGACAAAAAGTAGTAAGGTATTCTATCTTCAGCATGATATCTGCAATCGATTGAGCTTTTTTTTAAATTTATTATGATAGACATTACTGTGCAATAAAATTGACATACAAGGATAAAAAAATATGAAAACAACACTTGATAAGTCAAATGCGTCCGACACACTTTTCTGGATATACGTATATTAGGAACGCTAATAGCCGTTATATAAACCCAAGAAAGAATTACATGTACCAAAAAACGAAAAGAACTTTATGATTAAATACAGATTAAAATTGGTTCATCTAGCGTTGTAATAAATAAAGAACATTGTATAATATTAGAACCATTAAGAAAAACACTTTTTTTCAATACAGAAAATACAAGCTATGTTAATAAACCGCCAAACATTATACGATTGTTGAAACTGTATCCATTATCACCTAGTTTCCTGTAAATGGATTCTTTACGATATTCGATACTTTCAACAACTGAAATAAAACAGATACTGTGTTGTTTCGGCAATATCCAGGCAATATAACACGTTCGCTCTATCGAAAATGCGGTTCTGTTTGCATTTATAACAATCTAGAAGAGCGGTGTGAAAATATTGATAAATATTTAATGTTTGGTCGAGTGCACCAATGTAACGTGGATATATATTTTCTCCAGATTTGACAGTGCCAACAAGATGTATGGATAAGGCTGGCAAAAGTTACAAAATTAAAGTGACGTTGAGAAACATTTTAAAATGTGATATACAGGATATAAATATGAACGCCATTATACTTTTTCTAAGTATTGATTATCTGACAGACTTACTCCAAGAAATTATGCAACTTGCAGAAGGAATTGATGAGATCGTTAATTTATATTCCAGGAAAATCCACCGTAGATTTAAAATTGATGTTAACTTTATAGCATTAATATTTCCTATGTAAGAGGTCAATTATTATCTTGTTTGTAGTTACAATAGTTAATTTGCATATCATACGCAATGCATTATTTGATTTTTTTTCAAACGAATAACATAAAATATAAAGAGTAAATTATAGTCACAGATAGCATGCAAAATTGCTAGTTCTAATTTAATCACTTCCATTTTGTGCAGCAATCCAATACTAGTATATAAGTGTCGAACAACCACAAATAAAATATTTATTAATCGTTATCAAACTTGTAGATTATGCATCCGTTCGGATGATAACAAGTTATAAGACAACTTTCAAAATCCTATGTTATCAAGGTATATAGGCAATGTTGTTATTGAACCTTAATTACGCGTCCACTGTACATAAATTTCTGTTTGGAAGGTTTTGCCGACAATGCAAAAATGCGTAGACAAACTTCTCAAAACATGATTGTTGGAAATATATTGTACTAGAAAATGTATATCAAAAACAAAAATATCGAACTTAAAGGGAAATTAATAACGGAATGTTCCTTAACAAATGGTTAAATAAAAAGCTCAATCACATTAAACAAAAGAAAAACAACTGTCATATTCTTGAAATTAGTGTACGAAAAGTTCTTTACGCCTTAAATATAGGAAAATACAAAAAGGAGAAGTAAGTATGCAGCAAAGATTTACGGGTTGGTTTTTTTAATGAGTAGCTATATTCTTGTGTAATTCGTTTGATAACTAGTGAAAATAAGAAAAGTTCATAGTTTTAAAGGGTTGATTGATGTATTAAAATTACCGACGCTAACAAATTGATCTTGTCATTTATATGAAATACACGAGTTTCTTCTTTTATCCCACTAAAGAAGTTTTGACACTGATTTTTCATCTCAAACAAAGGTTGTTTTAAAAATACTCATTTTTTTTATTGAAAAGTGAACCATTTATTTTGTGTCCTTAAATGGCTTTTCAATTTTATCAAAGTTTTTTCACACAAAAAAGCTGGCGCAAGAATGTTTCCTTTTGCATTACGTAAAATTTTAAAACAAAATGAAATACATCATTTCAAAACATTAATCACCATATAGACTGAAGATTAATCGCAAAACAAAAATGTCTAAAAGGGTATTTAGGATGTCGTAATGTTGCTGATGCCAATAAGTCATACGGGACTCTTATAATTGAATTATATGAACATAAATTATTATTAATTGCGGTATGTACTTTCCATTGTAAAATACAGCTTACTTCGATATATAACTTGACAGACGTACTTCCATATATGATAACTAAAGACAGACACAGGGAACGGTATAAGATTAAACAAAGTAGATATTATAAGGCGAAACACCGACATGGAATGTAGTACCTCTGCTCCATTTTACTGTTCCTGTTTTTGTGACCCAGATAACGTAATTTGTTTCCGTCTGATACTTTGCATTTGAATAAACGATAAAGAATAATCTTTGGTAAAGGAGATGATAAGATGCTATAAATGTATGAAATACTTAAAACGTGTTTATTGTTCTTAGCTAACTAATATTAAACATTAGCTGTTCTATATATACATCGTATATGTGACCAGAACAGCAGGCCGATAAGTCCCTTCCCTTTCGATAAGGATATAGTTATGTGAAACCATGAATATTTACAGAAAACACTTCGACAATTGTCTCGGTTAAATAGCTTAACTAAGAAGTAAAATCACAAAAATACTGAACTCAGAGGAAAATCAATTCGGAAAGTCCATAATCACATGGCAAAATCAAAAAAACAAAACGCATCAAAAACGAATGGACAAGAACTGTCATATTCCTGACTTGGTACAGGCATTTTCAAATGTAGAAAATGGTGGATTGAACCTGGTTTTATAGCTAGTTAAACCTCTCACTTGTATGACAGTCGCATCATATATACCAGGAAATTAAATTTTACGCGAGACGCGCGATTCGTCTACAGAATCAAAACCTTTGGCGTTTGAATCAATAAATTACTACAATGATAATATATTTAAAGAATACATATATATAAACAAACTCATGCTATTCCATAATAGAAACACAGCTCGTATTTAGTGTTGTGTGAGGTTTGGTGATTGGTGAGTCTTTTGTAGATGAAACTCGCGTCTGGTGTACATTTATATTAGCCTGGATTCGTTCATGAGTTCATTGAAAATAGTATTGATACATAATTATGACTTTAACTTAAAACTATATTTGTGCTGTTTTCTGCTCTTTGATCTGGTTGTCGTCGCTTGACACATTCCTCCATTTCAATTCTCAACTTTATTGGAAGCGCGGTTAAATGAAACCCTGCTGATTTTGTTTGATAATTTTAACAATTGAATATAATATACCCATTACTCGTGCCATAACCGATGTCTTTCTGAAATAATTACAATCAAGTTGAGACCGCTGAACTTTTTGAATCCCCATCATCCCGAGTGCTTTACAGTCTACCGCGAAAAACATAAAATGTTTGAAATATTGAATGGAGCAATACAGAATAAATAAAACCAGTTTGATTTCATAATTGATAAACATTATTCGATTCTGTCTTCAACAAGTTTTAAAGTGCAATAACACGAGGGAAACATATGAATTAGAAATATGATATTGTATCATAACTCAGGCTTTTCTAACCTCAGGAATAGATAACCTTAGCCGTATTTGGCAAAACTGTAAGGAATTTTTGGTCCTCAATGCTCTTCAACTTCGTACTCTATTTGGCCTTTTAAACATTTTTTTTTATTCAAGCGTCACTGATTAGTCTTTTGTAGACGAAACGTGCGTCTGGCGTAATTATAAAATTTTAATCCTGGTATCTATGATGAGTTTATACTTAAGCAGAAATATTATATTGTATCATATACTGAAGCAGAAATATCATATTCACAGTAATGATATATATTATTTCATTGTTTTTAAGAGAAAGTTTTGACTTTGTGACATCTTCTGACAAGATTCAAATAGAAGGCTATAGCGATTTTTGTGTCAACATTTTTAGCAGTAGTCAGCACTTCGGTGTTGACATGAATATCAATTATATGGTCATTTTTATAAATTTACTGTTTACAAATCTTTTAAATTTCGTTAAAATAAGGATTTTCTTATCCCAGGAAAAGATTACCTTAGCCGTCTATAGCACAACTTTTTTGAATTTTAGGTCCTCAACGCTCTTCAACTTTGAACTTGTTTGACTTTATAACTATTTTGATCTGACCGTCACTAATGAGTCTTATGTACACGAAACGCAAGTCTGGCGTATTAAATTATAATCCTGGTACCTTTGATAACTTTCTAATGTCTCTTACTTGTTCATGTTGTGCTACCATTTGTTTTGGCGAAAAATACTTGTCTGTCAATCTTCTTGTAATCAAGACATTATTGCACTTCTATTCGTCTTATAGATAGAAGTTTATATCTAATTTCGCTTCGTATGCATATTTTAAAACTATGAAAAAAATTGAAGATCTTCAAATGCAACAAAGAAGAACTTTGATCTATCTGTCACATAGATACCTGTAATTGCAAAACGTCTCGTATAAAATACCATAAATAGTTGATGATACAATCTTTATCACCAAAATTCTTTGATTTTCTTGTTAGCCATAAATGTAGACCAGAAATATACGAATGGAAGTTGTGTGCTTTAAAATATTATATAAAACGGTCAAAATAACAACATAAAAAATGACGATATCTGAATTGATCTGTTATATGTCTACCAGCTTTTTATCGTTTTTATCAATTTGCTTCCCATGTTGAAAACTCGTCAAAGATACCAGGGATATAATTCATGTACGTCAAATAGACGTTTCATCTATATAAAAGATATAGGAAGATGTAGTTTAAGTGCCAATGATACAACTCTCCATCCAAGTAACAATTTGTAAACGAAAAATCATTATAGGTAAAAGAATGGCCTTCAACGCGACACCTTAGCTCACACCGAACAGCAAGCTATAAAGCAGCAAGCTATAAAGGGCCCCAAAAATTACTAGTGTAAGACCATTCAAACGGAAAAACCAACAGCCTAATCTTTATAAAAACGAGAAACGAGAAATAGTTATGAACTACATAAACCGACGACAACCACTTAACATCAGATTCCTTAGTGATACTAAAATAAAATAAGCATAAATACCAATATGTATTCCTCAAAAGGATTTTGGTTTCATGTCCATCTCATACTATTTGATTTTTTTGGGGAATTATAATCAAAATTTCCGAAAATTGATAACCTTGCATTTGTGATGCTTCTTTTTATAATTTGGTCATCTGTTAATAGGTTCGCCATTGTATGATATATTGATGGAACCTCATATAACTCACATTCAATTGTGATAATGTTAACACAGGTAAAATTTTAAAGACTTTAAAAAAAGTTTCTATTTGAAAACCAATTCAGGTCAAAGCGATGAGAGCGTGACATAGCTCGAACTAATTCCCTAAATGTTAATTGTATCTTTTGAATTTAAATGAATTATATCCAAGTAAAAGAACAATAGCATAAAGCAATTTTTTATTTATAACATGTTTTATAACTGTTAGCATGATTAAACAGAATAATATCAATTTAATTGTCATCGTATGATCTTTGGCTCTGCAATATGCTATCTTAAGTTAGTAAATTATAAAATGATCTTGATACACAGTCTGTGACAGGATGTCATGAAAAAGGCATTATTTGGTTATCGTTAATACCATGGGACTAGTTTATCAACAATATAAGTATTTATCTTTGTTGCTCTTCTTCACAAGTGAATGGTCCATTTGATGCTTATTAACTCTTTTTAATAATTGTTTGGATCTTTCAAACAGAAGAAAGATCGAAGGAGAACGGTAAGTGTATGTTCTTCTGAGCATGTTCTGCTTCTATACTTGTTATTTTCACAGTGCCTCACTATCAGAAATTATATCTCACAGTTTAAATGTGTAATTTCTTCACTCTTTTTAGATTTTAAATCGATTTCAGTTAAATATTAAAATGTATATTGAAGCTGAAAGATAAGAAAGTTGGTTTGCTGGAAGATGAGATGAAAATTTGTGTATTCACATTTAGAATTAACTTACTAATACCTTCGCACAATATCACCGTTCCATTAGTGAATGATATTAGACCTTTTATGAATCCTTACCTTAGAAATTCACATTGTGTTACTTAACGAATTTAAACTATTCATTGTCAATAGTTTCAGTCATATTTTGTAAATATTTCGAATCGTACCTTATTAGGAAAACATTTATGTTCAAACGAACAAAGTCATTGTTTATAAAGAGTTTAAACGATATTTTCTTCTTGCAACGTTTTTCTATATTATATACCCTTTGTTAATTTTTCTATGCTGTAATTTTATTTTCAAAATTTCACATGTCAACATGCATGGAAACTGCTTTTGAAAATTTTTTAAGATCCATTTTTCAAACTGTCTTGTTGTTATGCATGTTTCATTACAACTGGTTCATTTCATTTTTAATTTGAAGATCTTAATGTTATAAACTTGTTATTCTTTATTAAAATTATACAAATCTTTATAAACAATGATTTCAATCGTAACATTGCTATGTTTTTGAATTTTTAATATTGCTAAGGAGAAATTGAGAATTCCCGAGTTTGGCATTGTTGATTTGATAAAATAATGGACAAGGCCACTAATAAAAACTTTTATTAGAATGTGGTATCTGGTATCAACACTTTTTTCTGTCAATTTGTTATTCGGACAATCGAAGCGAACTATTCGTACTAGTAGTACGAGTGTAGTTCATAATATTGATAGTATGTAGGGTGGAATAAAACCTGATTACCCTCGAGAATATGTGGGTTGCATTTACCATGTTTATCATTCTCATGAGAAGAGATTCGGGTGAACAGATCGAAACTTAACCACAATCATTTGAATTCTACTCATATTTAAGAAGGTTCTTTGAGCCTGTGAATGGATTGGGTTATAGTCAAATGCAAAAAATATAGTTGTTGTTACATGAAAATCGGGTAGTAAATTTGCAAAATATATAGAATGTAGTAAATGCGTTTCTATATATTTTCCCCTATACGCAATATTTTAAAATAAACATTCATTTATAATCAATTTTTTTCAGGTGAGCTACATGTTCCGCTGGAAGTATGTGGAGCAGTGGTAAAGAGAGAGTTAGATTTCTGGCAAATAAGTGAACTGCATATCAAATCATGCTGCTGGCGGCATTACAGATCATACATAGAAAACAAACGAATCCTGGACTCTTTTAACAAGAGCTTAAAGAAAGAGCAAATATATATAAATCTGGATGATTACGAAGGATGGAGAAGATTTCAAATGAAAGTCTGGTTAATTTTAGAACATCCAAGGACGTCACGAAAGGCAATGGTATGTTAACAATGTCCAATTTAGTCTTATTTTATCTGTTCCACTGTAGGTTATATTCTTTATCTTAAAGTAAGCTGTCTTTTTTGCCTTTCGTATGGAAGAAATGGAAGATTGGATTCTGAAGACTGAGAGCCGTTAAAATAAAGGCAACAGTAGTATACCGCTGTTCAAAACTGATAAATCTATGGACAAAAAACAAAATCGGGGTAACTAACTAAAACTGAGGGAAACACATTAAATATTAGAGGAGAACAACGACACAACATTAAAATGTAACACACACAGCAACGGACTAAGCATAAGACAAAATCCGATGAGAATAACCAATATAACATCAAAACCAAATACATGAATTTGGGATAGAAAAGTACCGTGACACGTCTTATAGTAATGTGAATTCACCCTCAAATATAGGAGAAAACAAACAACACAACGGAAACACAACGTAAAAATGTTACACACACAGAAACGAACTATGATATAACAATGGCCATTTTCCTGACTTGGTACAGGACATTTTTAAAGAAAAAAATGGTGGGTTGAACCTGGTTTTGTGGCATGCCAAACTTCGCACTTTAATGGCATTGTTAAATATAACATTAAAATGATAACATAATAATACAGGACTACAATACAAATAAATAGGAGAACGTATTAGGCAAAGAAACACATGAATTATAGATAACAAAAGGCATCAGGTTTAAAATTCATTACGCCAAAAACGCGTCTCGTCCACACAAGACTTACCAGTGACGCCCAGATATAAAAGTTCGAAAGTCAAAAAAAAAAAAAAAAAAAAAAAAGGGGGTACAAAGTTGTACAGCTCTGAGGATCAAAAGTTGAAAAAGGTTGTGCCAAATACGGCTAGGGTTTTCTGCTTGTGATAAGAACCTCCTTATTATATAGAACAATTTATGCTATTGCAAACAGTAAATTTTATCAAATGAATATAAAAGATTTACATGATAAAACTGACGTCTTAACTAATTACAGAAAACAAAACCCGAATACATAATACATTGAAGACCAACACAGAAAATAGACACACCCGACTCAGTCCAGGCCTGAACGCAAAAAGTCATAACAATGACATCACATACGAAGTGGTGAAAAGGCACAATATTACGTCACGCAGACATTTGAATTTCTGAAACAGCACAAAAATGACGTCATATTTAAAAAATTATATCTAAAAAATAAGATAGAAATAGGATTGATTTAAGATTATTATAGAACTAAATACTGATATTACATTTAAACACAATGCACATTGCAATACTAATTAATAGCAATTAACTATATTATATATATGTCCGGTTTGTTTTTAATCCAACTTCAAACATAAAAATCGTACAGATTACACATAAAAAAACATATGACTTTTAAACACCATTTGCTATTAACACGTTCTAAATTGGATATTCTTCGTTTCCTAAGAAGTATGTCTTTATCAGAATAGTAAGCACAGATAGCTGGATGATTGGTAATTCGCGAAAAGAATAATGTTTGAAAAGACGCACAGTAATTTCATTAACACATACACACACTAAAAATTGCTGATTGCAATTTTTTTTATAAAATCAATGTTTACATCCATATCAAGCAAAACATATTTATAAAAATACATAAAACGTGTCCATTTTTTATAAAACTATTCATTTATCAAAAGAAAATCATTTAGAAAGGCTAGATGAATTTTATTTATTTTTTCATCTTGCAGCGCCAAATAATGGTTGTTGACATATCTCTTCAATAAGAGATATACTACCAAGCTCTTTTAAAGCTTAAATTCTAGAACTCCTGCTTTACATATATTACATCTCTATGTCCATTATCTCTCTGACAAATTCCCCATTTCAATTCTCAATTTAACATTATGTCGTACAAACATAAACTTATATGGTTTCAACATTCATACCAAGCAAAATCATATATCAGAAAATACAGAAACGTGTCCATTCCTTATCAAACTATTTTCATTTATCTAAACAAAATCATTTAGAAAGGCTAGAAGAACTTGTTTTTCAATTTGCAGCGCCAAATAAAGGTTATGTAATAAATTCACTAAGCTCTTTTAAGGCTTAAAGCTTAGAAATTCCTGTTTAACATACCTAACATCTCTATGTCCATAAAATTGAGAATGGAAATGGGGAATGTGCCAAAGAGACAACAACCCGACCATAGCAAAAACACAACAGCAGAAGGTCACCAACAGGTCTTCAATGTAGCGAGAAATTCCCGCACCCGGAGGCGTCCTTCAGCTGGCCCCTAAACAAATATATACTAGTTCAGTGATAATGAACGCCATACTAATTTCCAAATTGTACACAAGAAACTAAAATTAAAATAATACAAGACTAACAAAGGCCAGAGGCTCCTGACTTGGGACAGGCGCAAAAATGCGGCGGGGTTAAACATGTTTGTGAGATCTCAACCCTCCCCCTATACCTCTAGCCAATGTAGAAAAGTAAACGCATAACAATACGCACATTAAAATTCAGTCCAAGAGAAGTCCGAGTCTGATGTCAGAAGATGTAACCAAAGAAAATAAACAAAATGACAATAATACATAAATAACAACAGACTACTAGCAGTTAACTGACATGCCAGCTCCAGACTTCAAATAAACTGACTGAAAGATTATGATTTCATCATATGCACATCAGGCACAATCCTTCCCGTTAGGGGTTTAGTATCATACCATCATAACATATATGAGAAGAACATAACCCGTGTCATGCCAACAACTGGTTTTTGAATAAATGTGTTTAGTTCCGATGCAAAGACCCTATAAGGGAATCAATATTAACGTCAAAATATGCAATCTTTAATGACCTGACAACAGTATCGTAACTATATCCCTTCTTAATAAGTCTATTCAAAGGTTTTGTTAGTTTTTGAGGTGAATACTGACACCTTTGTGCTTTATAAAGAATATTTCCATAAAAAAATTGGATGTGAAATACCTGAACGTATAAGAAGTCTGCATGTTGAGCTATATTTACGAATGATGTCCTTATACCGATGATAAAATTTAGTAAATGTTTTGACTAGTTTGTGATATCGAAAACCCTGGTGTAATAATTTTTCAGTAATACATAGATTTCTCTCGTTAAAATCTAAAAATTTGTTACATACACGAGCGAATCGTACAAGTTGAGATATATAAACACCGTAAGATGGTGACAAGGGAACGTCACCATCTAAAAATGGATAATTAACGATAGGAAATGAAAAATCATCTCTTTTATCATAAATTTTAGTATTCAGCTTTCCGTTAGTGATATAGATATCAAGATCGAGGAAAGGACAGTGGTCATTGTTAGTATTAGCTTTATTTAAAGTAAGTTCAGCAGGATAAATTTCTTTAATATACATACTACAGTCGTCATTATTGAGAGCCAAAATATCATCCAAATATCTAAAAGTATTATTAAATTTGTTTATCAGATGTTGTTTTGATGGGTCTTTGCTTACTTTTGTCATAAATTGTAACTCATAGCAATACAAAAACAGGTCCGCAATAAGTGGTGCACAGTTAGTCCCCATTGGAATTCCGATAATCTGACGATATACTGAATTCCCAAATCGGACAAAAATGTTATCCAGTAAAAATTCAAGGGCATATATAGTATCAAAGCATGTCCAATTGACATAGTTTTTTTGTTTATTGCTACTAAAAAATGACCTAAAAGAGTTTGAACATATATATTCACATTCTGACTTTTTAAATGCCCATTTAATTAGGTGTGTGATTTTTTTCTTAATGAGAATGTGAGGCAATGTGGTATATAGGGTAGAAAAATCAAAACTTTGAACAGATTCAAAATCACCAATATAAGCTTGCAATTTATCAAGTACTTCCAACGAGTTCTTGACACTCCAAAAGTAATTAATTCCACTATTTTCGAAGGCCTTATTTGAACAATTTATTATCAGATTTTTAATTGTACCAAGTGTGCTGGTAAGAAGAATAGACAATTTAGTAGTGGAACAATGGCTTGAAGACGAAATAAATCTATATTTGTAAGGTGTTTTGTGTAGCTTCGGAAGCCAGTACATAGTTGGGACTTTCATTGTATTTGGCTCTGCTTGTAAAGCGGTAGCTAAAAGTTTATGTTTGTTACAGATGTCGTTTTCTGAAAATGGAGTCAGTTGGAATGTTGGTGATTTCTTTTTTCAGAACCTCAATGTAAAATTTACGTCAAACAATAATAATGTTATTAGCAGCTTTATCGGCCGGGACAAAAACAAATTTCATGGCTAGTTCTTTTAGTTTATGTTTGATACGAGAAATAGGTTTTTTGTGGTTATTGTTAATAGTAAAATGTTCTTTAAAATGTTGAATACGTATATCAACTATCTTCATTACTGAATTAAAAAAAGAATCCAAAGATTTTTTGTCAGCTTTTTCCCGTTTTATCCATTTCATACAGTAAGTATGGAGTGAGTCGTGGATGATATTACGACACTCATTCCAATTAATAATTGACTGGGGACGATATTTAGGTCCTTTACTGAGGAATGATTTTAACTCTCGGTCTTGAACGATGTTAAGATCTCCTGTTAATGCCATGGTCTCTTTGACATATTCCCCATTTCCATTCTCAATTCTATATTGAGTTGTACAAACATTAACTCATATCGATAAACGTGCTATAAACGCTAAAAGATGCAAAAACGAGATAAAAACTCGATTGGAATCGATTGGTTGTGTGGGTATATGACCGAGTCAACCCGTCTCTACTCGGCATTTTAGTGTTTAAGACAATGCCTGCATTAATCTTTGCCGATACGATGTTTTTAATGTTCTTCCTGAACACTATGTATGATGTTCGTGCTCCTAATAGGACATATATATATATATATATGTATATATATATATATATAGATATATAGATAATAGGACTTCAGAACAATAAATTCAAATATTTATTTTGATTCATCTTCTTCTTTCCACGCGAGAGTTCAAAATCAATGAACTATCTTTACTTCTAATTTGTAAACTGTTCAGTTAATCTTTTTTATTTTGATCTTTCAGATATATGGAGTTATATCATTACTCTTTGTAGTCACCTCGATCTTAGGGTTTACCTTAGAGACTTTACCACAACTACAGCCAACAAAAAACCACACGAAAACAAACCAAACCATCGACTGCAATGGGGAGAAAAAACAACTTGTTCAAATTATGACGCAACATCCAGCATTAGAAAAACTAGATTTAATCTGTACCGTTTTCTTCACAATAGAGTTGATAGTACGATTTATATTTGCTCCGAATAAATTAAGTTTTGTTCGTTCGATGATGAACATAATTGACTTATTAGCACTTGTTCCGTTGTATATGCAACTGATTTTCAGCACATCTGAAATGCGTTCGTGCTATATGAATGAACAATTTATCATTCAGATCATGTTCATACTACGTATTGCCAGAATGTTCAGGATTTTTCATCTTGTAAAGCATTATCAAGCACTGAAAATATTAATATATGCTTTGAAAGCTAGCGTACAGGAATTATTCATGCTTGCCATTTTCTTACTAATTGGAATGCTAGTCTTTGCATCGATCATTTACTATGCAGAGCTACAAGATTTAACGACACCTGGTGAAAAATTTACTACGATTCCCATGGGATTTTGGTGGGCACTGATTACCATGACGACGGTCGGATATGGCGATGTCTATCCGGTTACAGTATATGGTTACGTAGTTGGTGCGTGTTGTGCTGTGTCTGGTGTTTTGATGATAGCGTTAACTATTCCCGTAATCTCAAACAATTTCACCTTGTTTTATACTCATGTCCGGTCACGTGGCTCGGATTCAGACGGAAGTCAAAATTCTGGATCACAAGACACATTGTCGCTTCCAAGTTACGCAGAAGGAGGTTGTGATCATACTATTGAAGATAGAAAACCGTCAAATGGGTCTCTTGTTTTAGAAACGTATATGAATGGAACTTCAGTCCTCAGAAAAATTTCTTACAAGAAAAAACAGCTTAAATATTCACCCATGGGTTTCATTGCAGAATCGAATTCTATGTCAAATTTACCTTCTCAAAGAGAGGAAAATGATTTCGAAATGACAAGAACAAATAGTAATAAAGCCAGGTCCGATGATGGTGTAACATATGATAGAGGCTCTATAGACGATATATGTGAGATGAACTCTTATAACAAGTCTTGATAATGTATGATGTTGCTCAAATAGACATTCTTTATTTAAAATGACTTTGCACTTTTCAATAAAGTCAAACTTCATTTGCTGCCGCCTGTAGGTCTTTCAAACACTTTTAAACATTTGTTTATATGCACCGAGTACATGCTTGACATTTATACTCCATCATTGATTGTTCTCTAGATGGCATTTTTAATTTGCTTTCTAATTCATCATTACAAATATTTTTTTCGAAAATACATAATTTTAGACAAACAGATGAGTAAAAGTGATGTTAAATCTAATTTCTTAAACATATGTATATAAATAATATGAGTTTAGTAAAATCAATGTATTTGAATACTTATCACAATTGGCTTCCATTTTGCTCAATCGATTTATGTACTACATGTAAAACTACTTTGACATTGTTGCTGGTTATAGCTTAGGACTGGACTCCTTCCTCTTCATTTTCCCCATTTTCTTTGCATTCTATATCTTAAACATGGTACTAATTAATTCCATAAAAAAATATATTTTGCAGATTTGTTACATTTAAAAGTCATTGGATATAAGGAAATCTAAATGATGCATGATTTATATATATCTTCGTTTGCAGCTCTCCACACATGAAACTCATGTTTCAAACTCTTTTGTTGGCATATTGCTGCCCTTTTATTGCTGCTAAATCACTCAATGAAATACAAAATTTTAAATACAGTACGATTGATCTTTTTTATTTGTGAAAAGGTTGGAGTCCTGTCTTAAGACTAGGCTAATGATTAGTTTGTGTTGCTGTATTTCCTAATAAAAATATGATATGTAGTGTGTATTGGAACACGAAGCGTTTATCAACATTTGTGTTGCCATTTTTTTTTTTTTTATTTTCGTACAATACATACTATGCATTTCAGCTGTTTACTTTTTGAAATAGTTCTAATTGGTTCACTTTTTTTTATTATACAGTATTAAACTATATTGTTATTTAATTTGAAAAAAAAAGGAAACTTAACATCCATGATCCTCAGTTGCATTATACATTTTTGTTATGTTTTCTTTATAATTATAAATTATATTTTTTGTACACACATTCTATCTTGATATGTTTATGCAATTTTTCAAGTGTCTTATAGTTAGAATAATTTCCTTATTCTTTAGATAAGACACCCTGTATAGCTGGTTTTAAATTTTCTAGGTTCTAGAATGAACAAAATCTTCAAATCATCCTATCGATTTGTCCTTAATGTATTCAACGAATAAAATTAAAGAATCTTCGATTTTTTAGAAATAATTTACACCATTTAAAGTTTAAGGAGTCATCCATAATTGTTAACCATTTTCCAAAGTGTACAAAACGTACACTTGGGGGAGGGAGTTAGAAAATAAACTTTTTTACCGTACGCTTTTTAAAAAAAAATAAAAATAAAACAGTCAGACATGTTTCAGGTTATTTTCAATGCAAATTTCTATATTAAACTAAACTATAATAGACAAGATCTTTTTTTTTAATGAAGAATGATTGATTCTAGTCTGGAAATCTGATATGGTTGATGTACACTTTTTGAAGGAGGGTAGGAGGTCTGAAAAAAGTGTATGTTTTGTACATTTTGGAAAATGGTTGACAATTATGGATGGACTCCTAAAAACATGCGATAATGTTCACATTTCAACACATATTACTAATTTAGAAATGACAAAGAAAAATTCAAATGATGAAGCTATATTTCAGTTTTCAACAAATTCTGAGTTTTAAGACTACAAGGAAAAACGACAGAAATTCCTAAACAAAACGTAAAGAAATCTAACGGAAGCATAATTAACGTTTTTCATTTAAATAAAAGCAAATGCAAGTAAATTTTTTAAATTCTTAAATGGAAATGTGAACATGTGATGTAAATATTATAATATTGTAACTGCTGAATAAGAATATATGATAAAACTAAACGATTTTACCCATTTCCTGAATTTTAACCTGTAAGTGAAACAGTTACAGGTGAAATGGGTCATACTTTATCAACAATGTAAAGGATGTTTGACTTCAGTAATTTTGTTGTTTAAGCATTTGTCATGTGGAATGCACATGAATAGCAAAAACTGATTTTTTTTATATACTTCATCAATTCATGTCAAAATCACTTTTTCTGTTGTAATTGATTCAGTCATTCCAAAGTATATATTCGTTGTTGTCGTCCATATATGTATATGTATATGTCATTTCCTTAATTTCAGTTTTATAGTTGAGTAATTTTTTCTAAGTCACTGAGTAAAGAACTTTATTGCACCCATCATCACGCGGCTATACATACCATTTACAAGTATTTCACCTGTCTTTCATGATTTATGACAGGATCGAACGAAGTGATTTTTAAAATAAGTATCTTTCTCTATTTTCGTTTCTTAATAATATCATTATTATTGTTATTTCTTTTTATTCGTTTATTAGTTTGCTTTATCAAAAGTTATGGAACTAACTAAAAAAAGTGTCGAATATATATGCATTTTATTCAGAAAATTGGGGTGTCATTTGTACGTTTTTGGTAGATTATTTGGTCTTGGTTAGTACTTGTTAGTTTATATGTCTTCCGTTATCAATATATATTCAAGATCCAAAGATAATCATTTTTTTTCCTGTTACTAGAATTGATAGAGTTAACATTATACGGGTGTCACATGTGGATTAGAATATGTTTACCTTTCCGGAGCACCTGAGATCATCCTCAGTTTTTGGTGGGGTTCGTGTTGTTTATTCTTTAGTTTTCTATGTTGTGTCATGTGTACTATTGTTTGTCTGTTTGTCCTTTTCATTTTTAGCCATGGCGTTGTCAGTTGATTTTCGATTTATGAGTTTAACTCTGATATCTTTCGTCCCTCTTTTATTTCTCTATGAAAAGAACCATTCGTTATTGACTTCTGATCATTAATTGGATGAATATTGAAAATACAGATAATGATACATGGTAAAGCAGTGTCTTATAGATGGGTGCAATAAAAGTTAGCCAATGTATTGTTTCACTCAACTGTTATACATTTGAACAATCACTGCTTGCTTCACTCTACTTTCTTTTTTCCTTATTTCACGCTACGAAAAAAAAGCTGCTGTATTGAAACCCACTTGGCTATCTCATTTGAAACAAATAGTTTCATGGGCATTGGTAAATATCAAAAAGTCAGTCATATGTGTTCTTCTGATAATTCGTTCACATCTAGATATCATGAACAAACATAAAACTTCATGAAGCATTCCATTTGTTGACAGCAACTGTCTGCAAAATAAATCTGAAATTGTCATTGACCTAGAGATTTAAGAGATTCATTAATTATAACGTTCAGAAAAATGCTTTGGTCCTTATAAATTAAAGTTTGCTAAAGTCGGCTAAGGGTAGATAATTCAAAAGATCTACTAGCTTGGACATTAAAAGACATCACAGGTCGTCCATATCCAGACTAAGTTACTCAGGAAAGAAATGTTATGTCTTTATGACCAAATAGTTATCGTTATTACACACCATAAAATTTATACCGTACCTGGCGATAGTTTAATTTATTATGTCACGCCTTTTACAATGACTACAGACAGTACAGATGCAGGCAAGGAAAATACCATCAGTTGTGCCAAACGAGGCATACTATATACAAAGTAATTTTTATATATGCTTTTGTTAATATTCGATAACATTTCATATTATAATATACCCGAAACTACGTCTCTCATTTTCCTCAACTTCAATATATCATATAATATGCTGTTATAAATAAGATCTTAAGAGCAAATAACTATTGCCTTTAATAGGTACCAGAACTTGAATTCTTTAACACACATATGATCTGCTATAATATGTGGTTTTTTTTTTTTTAATATTTTGAGATTGATTTTATACGGCATTTCAGAATCATGTGTAATAGATTCTACCAACTTGTTAGATTACTGTTTGATACATAGTTGTTTTATAATCAATAGTAATAGCTAGGAATGTGCACATGTACTTTACACATCGGACATTTGTCCTTCAAATTGCAAGAATTTCAAAATAGCACTTATCATATCAATTATTTGCTGTAATAAGTAAAATTGAGAATGGAAATGGGGAATGTGTCAAAGAGCCAAAAACCCGACCATGGTACAAACAAAAGCCGAAAGCCACCAATGGGTACTTGGAAATAACTCCAATCTGTAATATGTAAAACAGTTATTTTCACGAAAGTGTAATTAAAACAAAAAGAAGTCTAAAAGTAGATAGCAATCATTTGGCAAACATATATTTCGAATGAAGAAGCTGTTTTTTTTAATTGAATGTATATCCCTTAATGTTTTTTCAAATACAAATGGTAAAAGACAATCCCTTACATTAACGCATAATCGTACTGTGGGACAGGAGTGAAGTATGTACTCTGTCCACCGTACCATGCATAGTTCGTTCGCCTAACAATCACTTTATTCTGATGGTTTGGACTTTAAATCACAAAAGAATGCATTTAAGGATGTTTGCTCCTCTACTTTTTGAATTTTTGTCAGATTTTCGGGATCCTCTGGTTTCATCCATGTATTAACATAAAAAAAAATTGCCCACTAACCCCCACTTTTCTTTTCACATTTTTATTACATACAATTTATAAAGCCATATTTCAAAATCTTATGAAATCCTTGTTATTTTTTCATAGTTTTTTAAACAAAAAAGGTGTTAATGTTAAATGTAAGAAAAATCTAGAGAGAATTATTTCCCGCCAAATTTTCAATGGCTTATATCTCGAAAACAAGCACACGGACCCACCATTTTTTTCTGCTTTTATAGTTTCTTTATTTATATACTATCAATTTATAACAGTCTTTTAAAAAGCTTGTTATTTTGAAACAGAGTAGCGAACATCCTTAATGATAAAAAATCGAGAATTATCACACACTATTGTACTTGATATGTATTGTTGCATCTTTTAATATAAAACATTCTACCACACTATGTTATTTGCCAAATGTCAGATACTTTTTTTACATTTGTGTATGTTTGTTTTTCAATTTTTGTCTGTGATTGGAAAGAATGTAAATAATCATGCACAAACGGTATACTATGCAACCTGTAAAAAAATATGTTTTGCTTGTTGACACTGTTGCTTTGAGGAAGCCATTTTTATAGTGTCGCCCATTTTTACACACGATTGTTTCGAAAATCTTTGTGTCTGTCATTTGACTCAGTTTAATGTTTTTTGGTCGTTTTCAATACAAAGGAAATTAGAGGAACTTCTTCTTTATATTAACACGTAATTATAAGCATTGGTTCATGAATTGAATTCTAAATGATTTATTAGGTTTTAAGTATGAGTGTTATTAACCTTGGGTTTCAACATCTATTTTGGGACTGCATTCTTTTTTCCTTAATCTTAATCCTTTTTGTTAACTAATTTATATTGTGTATTAAAATGGGCGTATCGATGTTACATACAATGTTTTGTACTAAGTTCATTTTATCTTTATAAAGGTCCTGTGGGGAGTTTTTTTCCCCTGGTATTTAAAAAGTCTTACTAGGATTGATGCGAGCTAGAACGGAAATTTTCATTGAAAACATCAAAGTTTATATCATTCCTTATCACCTTTATATGAGCTGCGTTAAACAGAAATCGATCTTATGCAAATTAATATAAATACATCTTTTAACCTATTTCGGATTGAAAAAACTCTACAAAAAGTCTAAAGGTTGCACTTTGTAAATACAGCTGTTTCTCAAACCACGCCTCTTTTGGTGAGATTTATAATATTCATAGATATGTTAATTTGTTCACGTACTGGTTTCCATATATGATATCTGGTTAACATTTTTCGTATATATGAACGTATATACATGCTATTGCATAACGTCGATGTCAATCCAACCCAGCTCATATGTTGAATTGTAAGTGAGCAGCTATACTATGGCACTTTGATGCCCATTGTATTCTGAATTATAAATCAAGCAAATACCATACTTCAATTCCTGTTCAGACATAAGTCGGTAACATATAACTATGCATTTTTTTTAACTTCGAATAAATATTTGCATTAAGGCCTGATACTTCCTGAAACTATTCCAAACTGCAAACACTGTCTCACTTTGTGATTTAAATTTGTGATTCATATAACGGTATCTAAAATGACAGAACTTAAATATTTGTCTTGCTACGAGATGTTTTGTTTCAAGATAGTAATTGCGGTAAAAGAGTGGCGAAAGCTTGCAGGGGTACATTCCTGATTACATGATCGAATCAACATTTTAAAATAGTTTATCTTGGGATTTTAAATGGCAGGTTCTTTTAAACAAGATAAAATGAACTTAGATATTTTTAAAAGTATTTTCCTTATCAGTTCATTTTTTGCCGCAAGTGTGATATTATCTTTTCACCAGATGCTGGTTAAACACATTTTGTTAATAAATTTTACAATATGGTATTTTGTATTTATTTTTTATATTTATAAATCATTTAATAATGTAGGTACCAATATTGAATTTCGTGGATTGAGGAACATTTCTATTTTGGTGTTGATATCTCATTGCGTGGTTTAACAAACGTCTGCAAATTACTCTGTAGATAGTTTTATTCTACATTGAACATTAAAATTCATGATTTACTTATACATGTATCCACAAAACCTATGAAAACTACTATCCCACGAATAAAAAGACAACAACACATTTATTTTTGTAAACTAAGAGGACAGATTATACACTTTCTGCACTATCGAAGCAAGATTTTTATTTTCATTAAAGAAAGGGACTGATTATTCATTTTCACAACTATATTTTTGATATTCGAAAACATACAATTTTTAATTGATTTGTTTATTATAAATAATACATATAGTATAGTCAAGTCATTATGTACCATTTAATTTGATTAATCCTCCCCCTCTGCAGAAATGATTTTTTTAAATTCCCAACTGCATAAACATGTATTGCATACATACATAGTATTAAAGTTTTGTTATAAGTAGACACTTATGTATTGGCAAACATACCATGCCGAGCGGAACGAGGCAAAATATTTTTTGAAGGGTTTTGAGCCACTGTAGGCTCTCAAGAAGCTATATAACAAATGATGCAAAATCATGCTTTCTGGGAGTTCCGAAGACCCTTTCATAATCTGAAAATGAAGTTTTGTTTTAATAATTTTTTGACAATATTTATTTTGGTCTCAAAGTAAAATGTATAAATTCAGTGTAAGACTGAAGTTTCTAGGGACAACATCAAAAGACCAATGCGCATGATAAAGCAAAAATGGAATTCGCACAGTTAAGTCTGTGGCTGCTGTTTTTTTTAACTCATGATCAGGTTCATAACAAAATTACTAGATTACAAAAGGAATGCAACACTAACAGAATACAGAAGGGCAATCAATGAACAAAAGACAAATAAAAAAGAAACATTGATCCCGAAAAATCAGGGCTATAAGTCTGAGGGAAAACAGAACTTTCTTCTTGCAAGGCGGTGAACACGATTTGATATGGAGACAAGCGTTTGGTTTTGAAATTTCCTACATGTAGTTACGGTCCTGTTAAAATAGAAGTGAGGTAAGGTTTCCTGAGACAATATACCTCAAGTTAAATGAGACCAATTTTCAGACATTTCAAGTATATTTAAATAATATTTATACTTTTGTTATCAAAAAATTTGGGAATTGTTTCCCGATTTTTTTAGGGGGAAAAGTTGAATTTATGAAGAATCTGGTGCCATCTCATACTTTAGATTAGACCTGCTGAGTTATTTATTTTCAATACATTGCAAGTCAGGTAATTTATTTTCAAACTACCGCAGATCAAATCATTTATTTTTGTGATTATCAAGGCTGAGTTATTTATTTTCAAAATCCTCCTCCCCCCCCAGAATATCAAATGGTCGTCCCCTAAATTTGGCTTTAAGCTCTCCAATGCAGCTGCAAGTTAATGTGCATATCAATGCACTAAACTCAACAAACTTGCTGTCGATAAAAACATCAGCGTTTTGATGATATCACCTTCGATGCATTTGTTGTTGAAATTATTATTGTTCTTCATAAAATAAGATTATTTACATGTATCATGACCGGAAACAAAAACGCGCGTCTGGCGTATTAAATTATAAGCCTGGTACCTTTGATTACTATTTGTATACGGAGTATTTAATTATAAAATATATTATCCTTATTGAAAATATTACAATATTTGACGTTTTCATCCTATACATAAATACATATAAATGTTTTATATAGACTAGGACGACGCAAGGGAAATCCTACAAAAGGGACATTCAGACTGAAAAATAAATTGACAACGCCATGGCAAAAAAGGAGTAAAAGACAACACACAATACAGTTTACAAAACAGTTTAAAAATAGAGAATGAAAACACGAACTTAACAAAACACTAGAGGATCTCATGCACTCAAGTAGGGTAAGCAGATTACTCATATAAGTACAAACCTAGGTAATAACTCTAATATAGACAAAATATACTTTTTTGGAACATTCTGATTAAGAATAAAGTTGTCTTTAACCTTCCAGAACTGTCGTCTAACATGTACATTTATTGAGTGTGTTCCATTCCCGATTACATCATTTTGACTGACATTGGATTTGCATGTTAGGTGCTACATACATAGCAGCTGACGCTTACCATGTCAACGCGATCATTTTTCCTCCTTTCGGTATAATGCGATGTCACAATCTCTTGCTTCATCTTGATTTGTACCATTTCAAAATCAGTAAACATGCCATTTATCTTAACGAAGCTTGAGTTGATTAGTTGGTAATATTTATCTATTTCAAGGCAACATTCTTTGTTTTAAACTATCTATTGGTATTCATATGATGACCAATTGTTTTCCTCTTCTTGTCAAGGTTTGCCTTTATTCGTATTAGACAGACGAATTTCATTGACCTCTTATGAAGAAAGCAGAATGAGTGACCGTTAAACTTCAAGTTTCGCTAACAAGTTGTTTTTCATTGATGTTCTTCGTTTTGTGACTATTAATCGCACCAAATTAAGAAATAATTCTTCCATGCCATGCTCTATGCTCATTTTAACATGGGTAGGCATTATATTTGTTAATATCTTAATACCGAGCGTTAGCGAGGTATTAAATGTTTACAAATATAATGCCTACCCATGTTAAAATGAGCATAGAGCATGGCATGATAGAATTATTTCGACTCTAATAGGAATATTTTGAACTTTTGTTCTTCGAAGCGGACCTTAGTAGACGCTCGAAATGTCGCCATTTTGATTTGATGAACAAAAATGTCATAGAAAAATCAACAGTTTATCAATTATTATAAAAAAACAGAAACATTTAAACTCACTTTTAGAATGTTTTTATTTAATTTCCTAGCGAGCAACACCAACAAAAATGTCCATTTTGATCTCTAGCGTTGTTCAAAATTCATCTGACGTTGCAATTTCAATTGTGACGTCAATCACGTGCAGCCCATGTTCTATTCAAATTAGAACATGGCTTTGTACCCAAAGCTAAAGAAGAACGTCATATTAGAACAAAATATAAAAAAGATATCAAAGGGACAAAAGGTAAATTTACAAATGATATTCGAAATGAAGAATCAGGATTTAATATTTTTTTTCATTTCAAGGATGCAATATCTAAGTTGCAGCACTGCATATGAAATACATGTCTCATGGATACATCATTTATATACAAATAAATCGATACGAGTTTTTGTTTCTTCTATAAAACTACAGAGAGTTGATGCTCTTGAAAACATTCTAAATATTAAAATGATTTCTTCGAAACTTTTTCTGTCACCATTTATGTCAAAAATAAATGTGGTATTAGAATAAATAAAACTGGTATGATTGCAATTGAGACAAATATATACCAACGATCACAGACAAGAAAGTAAACAACTACAGCTACGATCTTCGAGAATCAGCAAAACGCTTACCGTATCGCAAGCTATGAAAACGTTATAATTAATCAATGTGAAACAGTTCAAAATTTAAAAAAAAACAACTGTCAGATTAAAGTTATAATGTTAAGAAGAAGTTAGATGAACTAAACTTCTAAAAACATTTAGGACTAACAAATGCAAGAGCTTCCAAATTTGGGACATAAAAATGTAAGTTTAGTCGATTTATTTTTAATGACATGACACTTGGAATTTGGCAGGCCTTGTACCTACATTTATCATTGATTTCCAAACTGAAGTTTAGGTGAACAGAAAAATAACGTTGAAGTCATAGACTTAGGCTACAGAGTACATACAAAAAATGAAAAAAATAAATTGAAAGAGAAAAACGATAACCTCAAAACGAGTATTGAATGAAAAAAGTATTGAGACAGAAGTCAAAATAGTACAAATGGATGAAATTTTCTTTCCGGCACCAAAGATACTAAATGAAGACGAATCAACGTGATAATTTGAACAATACAAAAAGATCCATGACAAAACCAAATTCAAGGTACAAATTTTGATTACTTAAAGATGTATTCTTCTGAAGTTTCAGTCTCATTCAGTCTCATTGAAATCTCGTTCTGGAATTATTTCCAAAACATGTGATACAAGTGGAAAATAGCAATGAATTTGGTGAACATCATAATCAAAATTAACAATGTGAAAGAATTGTGTATTTCCAATAAGTAGTTTTTGAATAATGAAATTTTCAAATTTTATTACTAATCAAGTCAGTCTTTTTAGCTGAAATTTTGAGAAAAATGGGTGAAGGGTACAAAAAATGATTTTACCAGAAACGAAAACATCCCATATAACTTTTTCTTTTCAAATTTCTTAGATGTGTATTTGTTTATTTGTTTCAATCATTTATAACAAGGAAGTTGAAATAATATGCATTCTGTTCTTTTAAAAGAGAAAAATCCCAAATTTACAAAATTGCAATTGACAACATGGAAATTTGACACGAAAAAGCATCAAAATATGATAAAACTTTCTTATATTAACACCTGCCTATAGTTTGTTTTTTTAGTTGAATTTATTCAGATTGGTCAACTTCATCTTTATTGAGAGTATGAAAAAAAGTTTAATTGTGGAACTGTGAGTTTTTCCACGATAATAGCCCAAAATGGGTAAAAATTGATGAAAAATGGGAAAATCATCCAAATTGGGCACTTTCAAAGGACAGTAGTAAATAAAAGAAGCGCGCCACCGGTACTAAACATTAGTGCGATTCATATATTTTGCATACGATATTGAAAAACTTTCATGCTTAGTTCAAATGACAGGAAATAATACAACCGTCTATAAGAATTATATCACTAAATATTTATAAATTAGAAGTCATAGTAAGAAGTGACACGAACGATACCGAACTCCAATGTTAATTCAAAACGGAAAGTTCTTCATGATCACCAATTGGCAAAATTTAACGCTCAAACACATCAAACAAATGGAAAACAATTGTTATATTTTTTGACTTGGTACATGCATTTCTTTTATGTAGAACATGGGAAATTGAGCCTTGTTGTACAGCTAGCTAAACCTCTCACTTGTATGACAGTCGCGTTAAATTCCATTAGATTGACAATCCAATATAAGAACCATTGTATATTGTATGCGGCTGAGGCGCTTTCTGAATTTACCTTCATCAGTAGGGCAAACACACTTTTTAAAGCCAAGAAAGTATAACAACCGAAGCAGTAAAGAGCTATATAATCGAAAGGGGGATAAAATGATAACCAAGTCAATCTGGTAAAAACTTTGTTTGAGGGAGTATGAATAAACCATAAATTTCTAAACTGATATTGGAGATAGTTATAGTATAGACTGACCAAATAACTGACCACTGCAAAAATAGTTAAATTCTTCAACCCGGTCAATTAGACAGTCATTCTTGAAGGTGCACTAGCTACAAGATATAGAAAATATGAAATATGATTTTATGTGTTCAATCATAAATGAAAGTGAGATAGTGAAGTAAAAATTCGCTTTTAGCAACCAGTTTGGTTCAGTTTTGCCAATATAAGCAAAGAAACATTGCTAATGAATTATTATGAAATGGTAAGGTAATCTTAATACAGTATTTAATTTCAAATATTTATTATTGAGATATTAGTAGAAGGGATAATTACTTGCAGTGAAAATTTCGAGCTCATTAAATCCGTAAAGATGGTTTACGCATGAACTATGCGTGATCAGCTAGTAAAAGGACCAAAGAATGTGAACATTTAACAACGTTGAAAGTGAAACAAGAGTAAACCCATTTGATTGACTGATTCGTTCTGTAAAAACTTACTCTTATACAGGTCAAAACGTTAATTAACATTTTGTTTTAACCTATAATATGAAATAAAAAAGGGCTCGAATAATCCAATTGCACAAGTTCGCTATTTATTCATATCTTAGTTATATTTACAACGGGTTATATAACCGTCGGCAATCTCGGAAGGTCGGCTCGATGTTTAATTAGGTTGCACCCAGACTAAAATATTAGTACACGCGAAATTCTGATACATAATTTGAATGTTAGCATTGTAGATTGTTTATTTTAGACTTTTTTCATTTAGATATACGTTATAAGTCGAATATGAAAATTTGAGTCAAATCGGTGAACACGAATTTGACAGCTAGCACCTTCTTAAATGTATATCTCATACGAGATCTCATAGCTTTTCAAATATATCTTAGGATAAAGTTTAAAAAAATGATACGGTCGGACAAAGGTTCATATAGTGTCCATATCTCATTTTTACTTTTAATAACATAATGGAAGTAAAATACCAGTTAAATGTAACATAAGTCGACAAAATACTTCTTAATCATATATCTTCCTTGTGACCTCAAACTAGATTCAAGATCCGGAACATTAACCATCTAACAGTAAACAACAGGTAGCTTGGGTAAGTACACACACACACACATGTCAAGTATTATATAAAACAGCGACCGTAGATCAAGATGATGAAACGGTCTTACCTTTATCTTTGATATTAGCTTATACCACGGAAGTATTATGTCAATATAATACTTCCATGCTTATACAAACTTTGAGTGAATATGTTGTTTTTTTTAAATATATGGAAGGCATGTTATATTGTGCTAAATATGTTATCAGACCATATTCAAATGTAGTATCAACGGCTATATATATTTTTAATCAGAAATTAAACATACTCTTTCTAATAAGTGTGAGTGCCGAAATTATTGATTTCATTTATAAATCGCAATACAACTGTAATAGGAATTAACAATTGCAGCTTTTTTGCACTTATATCAAGTACAAGAGAATACATTATTGGTTCACGTCAGCTTATTGAAAGAACAAATAATCAATAATTGCTTGATTTGTACTTGGTAAGGACTTGTAACCTTAGATCAGTAATTATTATAGAAATTATAGAAATGCAAAACGTATGATGAAAATTACAAAACACTGCTGTATACGAAGTGTTTTTTCGATTACCTTCATCAGAAAATCCAATCCAAAAAAAATAAAAAGAACTCCACGGAAAATTTTAATCGGGAAGTCCCTTATCTAATGCATATGGCAAAAAAACTTTACATTTTATATTTTTTTTTAATTTCGTACATAATATAGTGAGATTAGATAGACAGTAAGTAAGTAAGTAAGTAAATTTTATTGGTTTAAAATCCAAAATTACAGGATTGATATCAAGACAATACAAATTTGTTATACACAAACATACAAACATATATATATCATACCAATTTCATAAACATTATATGAGGAGGTGGTACCACAAAGTTATTTAGTGCTTAATAAAGCATTTCTAGAAATGTACATGTCGCTTATAAATTTAACAATAATTCTAATTATATCAGTCTCAACACACGTATATAAAAATTTAAATCTTGCTTCATTAGTCATTTTTAAAAAAGAGGAAACTATTTCACTAATTTTGGAAAACAGTTGGTCTCTAATTATATTTAGTTTTGTACATTTTAAAGTGAAATGAAATTCATCTTCAACTTCTAAGAGGCACAAAGGACAAATTCTTTCTTCTACAGGGGTTTTAGTGTGACGCCCTTGTTCAATTCTAAGAACACTATTACTAATACGAATTTTAGCAAAATGCCCTATTACTTTTCTGTCTATATTTAACAATAAATAGGTTTCCAATTTATAATTTTCTTTAAGCTGTCTATATGTTCTCAGCTTATTACCATGTACTGATTTATTATCACAAAATATATTTTCTTTCCAATAATTAAGATATCTATCATTAAGTTTGGTATGAATTGCATATAATAAACGCCTTTTTGAAATAGTATCATGATTTTTCCAGACATGTGAAAAATTTAATGTAGCAAGTAACTGTTCAATCTTTTTAGCAAATCTATTGGTTAATTGCAGGTTGGAACAATATACATCTTTTAGTAAACAATTGTTATCAGATTTGATCACATGCAACCAGAAGCCAATTGACAGTTTTAAAGCTTCTATAAAAACTGGATACATACCAAGTTCAGCTAGTACTGCTAAATTGACAGCTGATTTATTTACTCCAATTAAAGTTTTTGCGAATTTAATTTGTACTTTGATGGTAGCCAATGACCAATATTTTGACTCTAGATTTGTAATATCTTTTATCATATACAGAGACCAAACTTCACTACAGTAAAGAAGTATAGGTTTAACACAAGCATCAAAAAGCTTTAAGTGAGGTAATACATTGATATCTTCAGAAAATAACAGTTTTCTAATACAAAATATAGCTTTTGAGGCTTTTTTACAAAGAAGTCTCACTGCTTCTGTAAAACTACCAGATGGTTTAAACAGTATACCCAAATATTTATATTCTGTACAGTGTTCCAAAATATTATCACTAAAAACAAACTTGTCTTTTGTAAGTTTTTTACCTGATTTGTTAAAAATCATAACTTTGGTTTTGTCAAGATTTACTGTTAAATCCCAACTAGTACAGTTAAGTATAAGATGGAAAATTAAATTAAACATTCTATCACAAACAACTAACTTTGAATCACTTTCTCGTTTTTAAATATAGATATAAACCTTCTTTCTAATGGCGTCCTTTAAGTCGCCAAGGCAATCCTCTGGAGGAGCCATTTATCTAAATGGAAACATTTATACAGTGGTGTGTTCAGAATGGGAAAGACAGCCAAAGAAGGCTATGGTAGTGCAAGGTGGTATTATTATTTATGTTGGCTCTGACGAGGAGGCAAAGAATTTCTACAAATCAGGTAGGGAACACTAATTTCTTAAATCCGTTGATTAGTGTGCATATCGGTCCACTGCCAACAAATAAGATTAATTTAATTTTGGATGTAACGCGTCTTCTGATTGGCTGGAGTTATTTTGTTATGAGCCCATAGACATAATTTAGTCATGTGACCGTGACGTCATCGACGTTTTTTCATGTTTTTCTACCGTTTAAAATGGAATTTAGAATTAAATTATAAGAAATGACTGTAATATTTTTTCTGTCTATTCGAAATAACATAAAAAATGTGGTGCACACTGTTAAATAACCCGCTACGCGCGTTATTCAGTGTGCACCAAATTTTTTAATGTTATTTCTTCATAGACAGAAAAAATATTACAGTCATTCCTTAATTAATATAAATGTTGATGAAATTACAATTATATGGGTTTTTTCTATGATTTTGGTGTTGTTCAATTTTTTATTACAACAAGTTTGCTCTCAAAGGCAACATTCATGACCATATATCAATATTGAAAGTCGGATGAAAACAAGTACATGTGGAAACTTTCACGAAAGAAGCAAAGGAAATATCTGCTCACTGAGCAACATTCATAACTAACTTACAGAAGAAATACAATAGAAAAAAAATAGATTTAATGTTCCCGGGAAAAAACAAATTGGGGAAGCATATAGAAATCAAAACTAGACACATTTTTGTTTAGGAGCCAGTTGAAGCCAGCTGAAGCCCGCCTCCGAGTGCGGGACTTTCTCGTTGTGTTGCTCTTGGGCTGTGTTATGCTGTTTGGTCGGGTTTTTGTCTCTTTGACACATTCCCCGTTCCCATTCTCAATGTTATTGTAGTTTTACTTTTTGTTTTAATATTTGCCATTTGTTCCTCTGAACTGACATATTAGAAAGGGCTATGGTATGTACTTTAGCTCGAAAGAATCTGTTGGCAACACTTTTTGTTTTCTTCATACAAAACTTTTATATTTCCTTGATAAGATCTGATAAAAACTCATCATAGATACCAGGATTCAAATTTTATATTTACGCCAGACGCGCGTCTCGTCTACAAAAGACTCATCAGTGACGTTCGAATCCAAAAATGTTTAAAAGACCAAATAAAGTACGAAGTTGAAGTGCCAAATAGAGCTAAGGTAATCTATTCCTGAGGTAGAAAAGTCTTAGTATTTCAAAAATTCAAAGTTTTGTTAACAGTTAATTTATCATTATGAACATATCAATGATAACTCAAGTCAACACAGCAGTGCTGACTACTGGGCTGGTGATACCCTCGGGGAAATAAATCTCCACCAGCAGTGGCATCGACCCAGTGGTTGTAAATAAACTCATCATAGATACCAGGATTAAAATTTTATATTTACGACAGACGCGCGTTTCGTCTACAGAAGACTCATCAGTGATGCTCGAATCCAAAAATGTTTAAAAGTCCAAATAAAGTACGAAGTTAAAGAGCATTGAAGACTAAAAATTCCTAAAAGTTTTGTCAAATACAGCTAAGGTAATCTATTCCTAAGGAAGAAAAGCCTTAATATTTCAAAAATTCAAAGTTTTGTTAACAGTTAATTTATTATTATGAACATATCAATGATAACTCAAGTCAACACAGAAGTGCTGACTACTGGGCTGGTGATACCCTCGGGGGAATAAATCTCCACCAGCATTATGTATTCCTTTAAAAATGTATATAGATTGTCTCGGTATTATTATAATGTTTAGGGAGCATCAATTTCATACGTGCAGTTATGAAAACTTTATATTGAAAGTACTTGCGATGTATAATCCTTGGTTCAGGTGGTGGCCATAGTTTGAGACAATTAATGCTATTTCATAATTTGCAGGTGAATATGAGATGTACGATCTAGATGGAGCTACTGTTCTCCCTGGTATTCATGACGTCCATATGCATCCACTTGAGTCAGGTTCAGAGGTTGGCGGAACCTGTGAATTACCGCGCGACCTTTCCCCGGAAGATATGATCGGTCTTATAAAGAAACAGGCACCAAAACAGAAAGGGACTAACTGGGTTCTTGGGCATGGATATTCAATCGAAATGATGTTAAAACATATTGAAAGTGGTGGAAGATCTCCTAGGAAAATATTAGATGAAGCTGTTCCTAATAAACCGGCTATCATGATGGAAGAAACCTCACATTCAGTTTGGGTAAATACTCGAGCTTTATCATTGGCTGGTATTAATAGCCAAACTGTCGACCGAGAAGGTGGTATTATAATGAGAGAAAAGGGCACTGAGGAACCAAATGGAATTTTATTTGAAAATGAAGGCATAGAAATCATGGATATTGCCATGGCGCCTTCGGCAAAAATGGAAAAATATAACTATGAAGGTTTGATGTATGCCTTAGATCAAATTAAAAAATATGGCATTACTTCCCTTTGCGATGCAAGAGTGTATTGGAAGCAAGAACATCATAAAGCTTGGCAGAAAGCATGTGCTGACAAAAAGCTCACAGTCAGAGCTATTTTGGGATTTTGGGTGTATTCCCATATGTGCGATGAAGAACAAATTGAGAATTTGAAAGAGCTACATACTGGGTACCACTGTGACGATAACTGTCTTCTACGACAAAATCAAATAAAAATGTATGCTGATGGGTTACTTGATAATACTACAGCAGCTGTTCTTAAACCATACATAAAGAAACTTCACCTTAAAGGTCTTGAGGAAAATATTGGGATGAACTATTTCACACAGGCTCGGATAGAAAAATATATCAAGAGTTTGCAACATTTTTCAGACGAAAAACAATTTGATTTTCATATACATGCTATTGGTGATCGAGCCGTACATGAGGTTCTAAATGCCATAGAAAATACAAAAGAAAACAATACACGTCATCGAATGACACATTTAGAACTTATAGACGAGGGGGATTTGGGTAGATTCAAGGATCTTGGGGTTGTAGCCGACTTCCAAGTGTCTGGTGATTACACGCTTCCTTGTGGAAGACACAGCACAGAATCGGTTGTCGGAACGGAACGAGCTGAAAATTTTGTTCCGGTTAAAAGTGTTGCAGACACTGGCGCCACAGTGACCTTGAGTAGTGACTGGGATGTCAGTGACCTGAATCCTTTTATCGGTATTCAGCATGCAGTCGAAAGGGGCCATCAGTCAGTTGCAATAAAACAAGCTATAGAAATGTACACAATAAATGGTGCATATGCCATGCGACAGGAAAATATTGTTGGATCGTTAGAAAATGGAAAAGAAGCTGATTTTGTTGTGATCGATAGTGATGTAATGAAAATACCCAGCTCAAAAATTAGTAAAATCAAAATCAAAATGACAGTCCTTCGAGGAGATATAATTTACAGACACAAAGGAAAATATCCCAAATCTGCAAGTTTTTGAAACTTTATCAGTGTTCACTGAGAGTCAAAGGGGCGTAATTCAAAAGCGTTGTTAAAAAATCCATGATGTGATGTTTCCTATATCAGTGTCAAACGCACCGCACCGCCCTTTCCCTGCACTCATGTTTAAGGCCTTTTTTTGTAAAATAAGATATAGGTGTATAATTTATGTCTCTAGATGTTAAGCTTAGTACAGTTTTCATGTTTTTATAGCTTTCAGTGTTTTCTTTTCCATATTGGAATTGAACCGAATTAATTCGGAAAATGTGAGCAAAACCTGTGTGCTCAGAATGTGAATAAAGAGTAAAACCAAGAGTTATAATTATATTTATTGGAAATTATACAGTATATTCCAAATCCTTACACCAAGCATATGTGTTATAGACAACAGAAAATTGAATACTTGGTAATTACTAAATAATTGCTATACTTTTGGTTCATTTCGATTGTATTTTAAAATCTTTAATATTTGCGTTAGCTGGTTTATAACTTTCATTTTTTTTTTTGGCCTAGAGAATCACTCAAGTGACATTTATTGTCAAAATTTATATCACCAGGTTGAGTCAAATTGTTACGGTAAATGTTAGTGTATAGGTAATAGTTCCGCGACAAGATAATGTTGGTCTTCCCTGCGTTTCAATCTAAGACATTATTATAACACTTGAAAGTAGTCTCAGAACATGTCTAGACAACTGCGTTTGAAATCCCGATATCTCCTAGATGTTTCATTTGATAAATTCACCTTCCTATGTAAATTATTTATTCTTTGCATGTTTACAATACTTATCGAGCTTCAATCGGTTTAAGTCACGAATTTTTCTATATATGCCATTTTGTTCCGTTTCATACTAAGAGGGAGAGTTTTTAATATGCAATTTATCACCTTTTTCCCCCCTCTACTAAATCTTCATATCAGATTATGTATATAATGTTGACTATAATCAGAGACATATAATACAATTGTATTATGTCTCTGCAATAATTATGATTCCTTTTTTCGTTTGGGTTTACATGCCAAATAGTGAGATTCATCTTTTTCCCTTGAAATTTGGATTTGGTGTTAATATAAAAAAGACAAAAGATAGCAGAGAGGCATTCAAACTCATAAGTCGAATATAAGTTGACATATAAGCTGTCATGTATTAAGGTGGTACCTAACACTACAGGGAGATAACTCTGTAAAATCAGCTCAACGTTTTAATTACGTTGTGTTGTTAAGAGAATATTAAGTTTCTCAATGATCAAAATACCAACAAACAACAGTACACTAAACATAACACAGAAAACTAACGACTGAGCAACACGAATCCCAACAAAAACTGGTGGTGATGTCTTGGGTGGGATAAGGACTGATTTTGTAATTTTCTTACATTTTGTTTTAAGTAAGCGCGATCTGGCAGTATGGCAAAACGACTGTTACCAAACTTGCTGTGTGTCCGAAACGTCTAGCATCCGTTAGTAGAGGGTTTTAACTATAAATTAATTTATCAACGATACCAAACATGGAGTTACATCATATGCGAGTTTCGTCTACATGAGACTCTTTAGTGGCACTCTATTCAAAATTGGTGTAAGACAAAATGAAAAACAAAGTTGAAAAGCATTAAAAACCGACAAATTTTAAAACGTTGTATGTCAACTAAAGTTATGGCAATCTTTGCCTTGGGTTATACAACCTTACTGTTTCAACTAAATTCAACTTTTCATAAACAGTAACTTTTCAGATAATGACCATGTCATTAATATGTCATGTCAACAAAAAGCTGAATATACTTGACCAATAATACCTACAGAGGTAAAATGTCCACAAGCAGTGGCAACGTCCCAGTGGTGGTTGGTCCCTACAATCTCTGGCAATCTGGCTATGGTGTTACATGTACAACCTAAACAGTTATTATCACTTCGTTTGATGTGTTTGAACTTTTGATTTGCCATTTAATTAGGGATTTTCCGTTTTAATATTTCTCAGTGTTTGGAATTTCTGTGATTTTACTTTTTTCTCATACAAAACCTACAGAGCATGAATCCTTTTATATCCTTTTAGTAATAAGGAAGATTGATGTAGAAATTGTTCAAAGTGTACAAAACTATGTACTTTTTAAGCAATATACGACAGGTCTTAATTGAAAGATACATGTATCATATTTATCTATAAAATTACCAAATTAAGTTGTGAGGTAGATAAATAAAGGCATCAATTTTCTGTTGTCTATCAGACCGTTGGTTTTCCCCTTTGAACGGTTTTACACTAGTAATTTTGAGGCCCTTTATAGCTTTTTGTTCGGTGTGAGCCAAGGCTCCGTGTCGAAGGCCGTACATTGACCTATAATGGTTTACTTTTATAAATTGTTATTTGGATGGAGAGATGTCTCATTTGCACTCACACCACATCTTCCTATATCTATCAGTAGTATACCGGTGTTCAAAATTCAATAATCGATTGAGAGAAAACAAATCTAGGTTACAAACTAACCAGGTGCCCCGCCGGGCGCAACTTTATACGACCGCAGAGGTCGAACTCTGAACAGTTGGGGCAAGTATGGACAAAACATTCAAGCTTGAAACAGCTCTGAATTTGGATTGTGATCAAATTTTTGACATAATATAAGTTTATCACACAAAACAAATGTCAAGATCTTACAAATCTATTACACAATATTGGGCAATTAAAGATTTCTTCTTCAAACTTTTCAAAAATTTGGGGGAAACTACCCCCTTTTTTTTGCAATTAGTCCAAAACCTGACAATTGTGTATACATTATTTACAAGTAGTGTAAGGGGGGGGGGGGGGGGGGGGGTGAATACAAACATACCCAACATTGTATGTAAAATGTATTTGAATTACCTCCCTTACACTGCTTTTAAATTGTCTAAAATGTCCATCCCCCTTTTTTTGCCCCTAATTCCAAAAAAAAAAATTTGAGCCATAACCCCCCAAAGTCAGTACTAACTATCCCGTCATGGTATGGAAACTTATGGTATAATTTCAGAGAGATTCATACACTTAAAAACAAGTTATTGTTTGAAAACTACAAAAAATGCTTATTTTGGGCCCCCTTTTTGGCCCCTAATTCCTAAACTATAAGGACCATAACCCCAAAAATCAATTTCTTACTATCCATTCATGGTAAGGAAACTTGTGGTGTAATTTCAGAGAGATTCATACACTTAAACACAAGTTATTGTTTGAGAACTACAAAAATGCTTATTTTAGGCCCCCCTTTTGGCCCCTAATTACTAAACTTTTGGGACCATAACCCCAAAAATCAATACCAACAATCCCTTCTTGGTATGGAAACTTGTGGTACCAGATGCCCCGCATAGCGCAGCTTTATACGACCACAGAAGTTGAACCCTGAACGGTTGGGGCAAGTATAGACACACAATCAAGCTGGATTCAGCTCTAAATTTGGATTGTGATTAAATAGTTGACACAGCATAGATTTCTGACACAGAATGAATGTGGTCTAATGAACTTAAAATATTTTTTTTGCCTTTGAGCAATTCACTATGCTGTTGAATATTAATCCTCTCAAAAAAGTGTTTGAAGAAATTTTCTTTTTATTTATGAAATCCGAAATGAGAAAAATTTACCCCCCCTTTTTTCACATCCCCCTTTCCCTTTTTCCGAAACTGATCTCAATTCAAATTTAAAATTTAAAATGCAAAATAAAGTGCTTGTTATCACTGAATGGTAAAGATTGTTTTAATTTATCAGTTGGTAGTAAAAGTGAGTATACATTGTATATTGTATAAAACAATGATTTAAGTTGATTCAACTACTATTCTGGACAAAGAAAGATGACTCCAATTGAAAATTTCTTGCTATTGCACAATATTGTGCAATTAGATATTTCTAGCTTTAGATTAAGCATATCAAAAAAGCCCAAGAATTCAATTTTTGTTAAAATCAAACTTAGTTTCATTTTGGACCCTTTGGACTTTAATGTAGACCAATTTAAAAACGGGACCAAAAATTAAGAATCTACATACACAGTTAGATCTGGCATATCAAAGAACCCCAATTATTAAATTTTTGATGAAATCAAACAAAGTTTAATTTTGGACCCCGATTTGGACCAACTTAAAAACTGGGCCAATTATCAAAAATCTAAGTACATTTTTAGATTCAGCATAACAAACAACCCCGAGGATTCAATTTTTGTTAAAATCAAACTAAGTTTAATTTTGGACCCTTTGGACCTGAATGTAGACCAATTTGAAAAAGGGACCAAAAATTAAGAATCTACATACACAGTTAGATTTGGCATATCAAAAAGAACCCCAATTATTCAATTTTTGATGAAACCAAACAAAGTTCAATTTTGGACCCTTTGGGCCCCTTATTCCTTAACTGTTGGGACAAAACTCCCAAAATCAAACCCAACCTTCCTTTTATGGTCATAAACCTTGTGTTTAAATTTCATAGATTTCTATTTACTTATACTAAAGTTATGGTGCGAAAACCAAGAATAATGCTTATTTGGGCCCCTTTTTGGCCCCTCATTCCTAAACTTTTGGGACCTCAACTCCTAAAATCAATCCCAATCTACCTTTTGTGGTCATAAACCTTGTGGTTAAATTTCATAGATTTCTATTGACTTATACTTAAGTTATGGTGCGAAAACCAAGAATAATACTTATTTGGGCCCCTTTTTGGCCCCTCATTCCTAAACTTTTGGGACCTCAACTCCTAAAATCAATCCCAACCTTCCTTTTGTGGTCATAAACCTTGTGTTTAAATTTCATTGATTTCTATTTACTTATACTAAAGTTATTATGCGAAAACCAAGAATAATGCTTATTTGGGCCCTTTTTTTGGCCCCTAATTCCTAAACTGTTGGAACCAAAACTCCCAAAATCAATCCAAACCTTCCTTTTGTGGTCATAAACCTTGTGTCAAAATTTCATTGATTTCTATTTACTTAAACTAAAGTTATAGTGTGAAAACCAAGAAAATGCTTATTTGGGCCCTTTTTGGCCCCTAATTCCTAAAATGTTGGGACCAAAATTCCCCAAATCAATCCCAACCTTCCTTTGTGGTCATAAACCTTGTGTTAAAATTTCATAGATTTCTATTCACTTTAACTAAAGTTAGAGTGCGAAAACTAAAAGTATTCGGACCATGACGACGACCACCACGCAGACAACAACGCCAACGTGATAGCAATATAAGACCAAAAAATTTCCAATTTTTGCGGTCCTATAATAATTACAGAGAGATTTTATATACACTTAAACACAAATTATTGTTTGAAAACTACAAAAATGCTTATTTTGGGCCCCCTTTTTGGCCCCATAATTCCCAAACTATTGGGACCATAACCCCCAAAATCAATCCCAACCTTCTTTTTGTGGTCATAAACCTTGTGTTTATATTTCATAGATTTCTATTTACTTATACTTAAGTTATGGTGCGAAAACCAAGAATAATACTTATTTGGGCCCCTTTTTGGCCCCTCATTCCTAAACTTTTGGGACCTCAACTCCTAAAATCAATCCCAACCTTCCTTTTGTGGTCATAAACCTTGTGTTTAAATTTCATTGATTTCTATTTACTTATACTAAAGTTATTGTGCGAAAACCAAGAATAATGCTTATTTGGGCCCTTTTTTTGGCCCCTTATTGACTTATTCCTAAACTGTTGGACCCAAAACTCCCAAAATCAATCCAAAAGAGGGACGAAAGATACCAAAGGGACAGTCAAACTCATAAATCTAAAACAAACTGACAACGCCATGGCTAAAAATGAAAAAGACAAACAGAAAAACAATAGTACACATGACACAACATAGAAAACTAAAGAATAAACAACACGAACCCCACCAAAAACTAGGGGTGATCTCAGGTGCTCCAGAAGGGTAAGCAGATCCTGCTCCACATGTGGCACCCCTTCCTTTTTTGGTCATAAACCTTGTGTTAAAATTTCATAGATTTCTATTCACTTTTACTAAAGTTAGAGTGCGAAAACTAAAAGTATTTGGACGATGATGACGACGACCACGCAGACAACGACGCCAACATGATAGCAATATAAGACCAAAATATTTGCGGTAGTATAATAATTACAGAGAGATTTATACACTTAAACACAAATTATTGTTTGAAAACTACAAAAATGCTTATTTTGGGCCCCCTTTAGGCCCCTAATTCCCAAACTATTGGGACAATAACCCCCAAAATCAATCCCAACCTTCTTTTAGTAGTAATGAACCTTCTGTTAAATTTTATAAAGATCCATTCACTAAAACTAAAGTTTTTGTCCAGAAACTAAATGTGTCTTTGGACAATGCAGACGACGCAGACAACGACGACTACAACAAGATAGCATTATATACGATGCAAAAAAAATTTTGAGGTCATATAAAAATGAGGGAAACATATCAACTGTAAGAGGAAAACTGTTCATTAAATTTTCTTGTCTAGTAATGAAATCTTTTATTCAGTATATTCAAGTTATTCTTCTATTGACATAAGAATTAACATCCATATATCATACAACATACAACTTTTTAAGATAACAACATATAAATGATATAACAACGTTTATACATGGAAATAAATGGCAATTTTTCTGATATTCATTTTTTATACATGGTACATCAGATTTCATCAGTCATCCATCATAACAGTCAAAGAACACAACATCAAAAAAAAGGTAAGCTATGAGAGTTGTTAGGACGTAAAGAGTCTCTTATTAAAGATCCATACAATGCATATAATATAGAAATGAACGTCAAATGAGCGTTACTTGCAGGCCGTTCCCATGACACTGGTTCTGTTGGATTTGCACGATAAAATCCTAACTGACGCATTGCAAAAAGGTCTATTTCATACAAAATCTTTAAGTTCTTTTGTTTTGAAACAGGCGCAATATCATGGACCTTGCAATAATCCAACTACAAAGAAATAAAAATATAGAAATAACATTTAATCTTCAAAAGTGTGTTTAATGTTTCTTTCATGACAAAAAATATCTCAACTGTCTTTATATTTTACACCCCTGTTTTTGGTTTCGTTTGTGTCCCTAAGTCTTCAGTTCTTTAAAAAGTATTCTGAGGACTTGTTTTTCTTTTCAGTCTTGGTGTGGTCACCCTTTTTTATTTTTATTTTCCCTGTGAATCTTTCACGGTTTTTATTTTAAACTGCAGTAAACTTAAAACAATTTGCATGATTCGTTTTCACCACAGATGAAATGCTGCTGTATAAGAAAAAAAAATGACTGAGCATAAGCAAATCTATATCGAATGGTTTTACACTAGTAATTTTGGGGACCTTTATAGCTTGTTGTTCAGTGTGAGCCAAGGCTCCGTGTTGAAGGCCGTACATTGACCTATAATGGTTTACTTTTTTAAAATGTTATTTGGATGGAGAGTTGTCTCATTGGCACTCACACCACATCTTCCTATATCTATATTTGCAAAAAAAATGGTGTACCATGCAAAAACAATTTTTTTCACATAAGCTTAAGATATTTTGTTTTTTTAAACTTGTTTGATACGAGGGTCTCTAATGAGTCTTCTTTCAAATGAAATGCATCAGGCGCACAAAATTTTAATCCAGGTATCTATGAAAAGTTTATTCATTTTCTGGTCCATATGATAATTGTGTACAAGTATTGGGCATGTACCTTTAAAGTGTATTAAGATGATGCATCTAATAAGAACAAGGAGCTTTAACAAATAACTGGTCCGAGACCACAATTATTTCATAGTGCATTTCTTTTAGAACATAAATGAAAATAAAAAAAAACCCACCTGCGCTTTCTCAAAGAAAGTTTTACAGTGTGTTGTACTACTTTTGGGACAAATTATATCAACATTATAGAAAACTTTATTAGCTCTAACTCAAAATATGGACAATTTTATGTTTAGGGTGTCTTGAAATCTTTTGACAGCTTCCAAAGTGCTAATTTTAAACCTTTTTCAGCTGGACCAAATCACTACTTTCCTTTAAAATTCTGGACCCAAATTTTTTAACAGTGTAATCCTCCCCCCCCCCCCTACTTGCAATTTGAGGCATTAAACATGGAGATATAAAGGAGTAGGGGCATAAAGGCCTGGTTTTGGCCCAAGAAAATAAAATGTTTGATAACTTTTTCAAATTGGCACATAATCTGTAGAAATGCATAGGGTCAAGAAATATAAATGAAGAGCATTAAGATTCTTATGTGATGACGTCACAATTACGTCATAAAATGTACTGTTTTCACAAAAACGATGAAAATTCAGAATTTATGCAGTTTTCTATCTTTATTTCTGGTGTGGAAACATCGTGCGCAGCCAAGAAACAACACAATAATTTAACTGAAGCTTTATTATCACCATTGACAAAATCTCACCAAATATAAAGTTGTTTCTTGGGTGCGCACATACTTTTCCAATCGAAAATATACTTAAACATTTGATGAAAAACAAGGAAAATCACAAAATTTTACAAAATATACAAATTAAGGCATGATTTGTTGCCATGGTAACTTGTTCAATGTCCAAAATTATTTTGTTTTTCTGAATACCTTCTACCTGATATACTTTTCAGTAATTTAAAAATATGTATGATAACTTTTAAATTTGCAGTAATTTTTGGGCCAAATAAGGGGCTTATTGCCCCTACTCCTTTGGAAGGGGTATAAAAATTAATGGCAAGTAACCCACTGTCAACACTAGGGACTATATTTGTGAACAACGAAAATCAAAGGACGACAATTGTGGTCTCAGACCAACTAAGTGTACCAGTTTATTGTGTGTTGCATTGTCATTTGTTTTTTTGTTGCACTTTCATGTTTCCGTTATTTCGTTGTTTTCCTTTTCTTTTTGATGTGTTTCCCTCAGTTTTCGTTAGTAATCCGGATTTGTTTTCTCTCAATCCATTTATGACTTTCAACAGCAGTATACTACTGTTGTCTTTTTTTATTTTCCTTAAATTTTAATCAAATATACATTAATATATCTCTAATGACACATTCAAATATGTTGACAACTTACTATTTCAAGTAGAGCCATTGGATAACCTTGGTCCATATCTAGAATTGTCTGCAATACTTGCCAATTGCAATCTGAAAATAAGATTTTTTTTTTTGTGATCATATTTGTATATACTGTTTTATGTATAAACTAGAATAGAAAGTTTAAATTAAAGTATTTTGGAATTCACTACAAAATGGACAATATAGTAACCACAACCATGCATTATGACAGAAATGTGTCTACAATTTATACAATGCTATTTCAAAAAGTTTTGATAAAAAGACACATCTCATCCATATTAGAATATTTTGATGAAAAGCAATACAATTTAATTAATAAAAGGTTTCATCACATTTGTTTTTGAAATTTCACATTTGAAGCCCTTTACCTCAATTTTTGATTCGACTTTCAAAACCTTTTAATTAAGGGGCACTAAATTTATAAGTCTTGTGTTGAAATACAAAATTATAAGGCTGTTAACTTTAAGGAGATCTTACTAAAAAATGCTTGGCTCCTGGTCTCTAATTTTGTACTGTAGATCATATTTGTTAAGTCAGTCATTGATAGTAATTTTCCAAAACTTAGGCAATGGAAAGGTTAAAGGTATGACATTTCAAATTGGTTCTTATTTATAGGTTGATTTTTATTTTAACACGTTTCCTTATTTGCACAATTTCACTCTTATTAAAATATCATGATATTTGACAAATAAAATCAAGATTATAAGAATGATCTCTTAATCAAAATCAGAGAGTTGTCTCATTGGCAATCATACCTTCTCTAATTTTTTATATTTCAGTGTTTTTGTAATTTGTCTTGCATACTGTAACATGTGTAAATTCAGAAATCATTGTGATGTTCATACTAATGTGAATAATGCGAATGGGTGGAAATCATAATAATAAGAACTCCTATTCTGATGTCTGATACATATAAGTGTATGCAAATTTTCTTGAAAATCGCAATTTGAATCTTGCATTTTTGTCCATTTTTTAAAGATCCCAATAATAAATGGACACATTAACATATGATTAATTTCTGAATTTACAGTACATGTTTAATATATCGTAAAGATATGTATTTAAAAAATCAGGAATATTTAGAATAAACTCACCTTTCAGCAATACTAATAATCTGGAAAATTCGTCTAATGTTTGTAAAATAATTTCTCTATTATGTTTTTTAGATAAAGTGACTCCTATAAGTCTAATGTCATTATTTGTATCAGGTTCTTCTAACACTAAATTCATTCCAACTAATATCCTCCGCCAGCTAACCAGGTTCAAATGATTAGGGACTAAGTTGTAAAGTATCTTGACCGTTGCTCCAGGTCCATGTTCTTTAGCCGCTAATATGGCAAAACGAAACTATAAAAGATAAAAATAACTTTTATGATATATCAGAAATGATAAGGGGTATCTATGCATTTGTCACCAAGGGCCAATGCACGTCGAGTTTAAGGGGGACTATCGAACATGCACAGCCCAAGGTACAGGGGGTCAGTCTTTCGCAATACTTAAGCAATGGCAGGCATAACTATAAAGCAAGCAGCAAGTTGTAACAGTTTTATATAATAACAGATCTAAATGATGATAATGATGCCAAAACAATTTACAAATAAATTAAGTCCAAATGTTCCAAATAATAAAGTCACTAATTTCACTAATCCATTCACAGTTTAAGTTAAAGTCCAAAATGTTTGAAATATTGCAAGTTAATGTTGTCTGGCTTGAAACAGTTACAGTTGTGTTGAGGTGTCTTTTGAGTACATGTTTCTCCTGAGTAGCTGAGCCTGGTTGGCTTTGGAAGCACTCCTTTCTGGATGACACCGACAAGACTACAATGGTGACTACATTGTGACTACATTGTAACTTCATTGGACTTAAATTTTTTCAAAAAGTTGACTGTACAATTTATAGCACATCTAGTAATTGCTCAAATTATGACAAGTATTGCAAACTATGGATTTATGTAATTTGAGTAATCAAAATTTACTACAAAACCTATTACACATTCATGAAACATAATCAGAGCAAAAACAGCAAAAAACACACAAAAAGCAAACACTTGCGAAATGACTAAATCTTCACAATTTTTGCGTTTGTGCTAATTTCTAGACAGTTTTTGTCTGAAGTGGAAGTGGACTCACTTGTGTTCAGTCTTATCATTTAAATATATAAAGGTTGAGATTGAATGCGCAGATGTGGCCATTTGCATTTAAGACAATTACCCATCTGACATTTTATAGCATATTTTTATAAATAAATTTTTTCATAATTAAGCTTGAATTTGAGGATCTTTAATGACCAAATCAGTTCAAATCTGTGACATAAACAAGTGAATTGACTGAAGACACTTTTAAAAGGGTTTAAACAAATATATGTCCCCAGTACATGGATGCCCCATCTGCACTATCATTTTCTATGTTCAGTGGACTGTGAAAATTTGGGAAAATCTCTAATTTGGCATTAAAATTAGAAAGATCATTTCATAGGGAACATGTGTACTAAGTTTCAAGTTGATTGGACTTCAACTTCATTAAAAACTACCTCGACCAAAAACTTTAACAACCAAACTTTAACCTAAGGCAGGACAGACGAATGGAGGAATGAACGGACGCACAGACCAGAAAACATAATGCCATTAAATGGGGCATAACATTAGCTAAAGCAAAACATCTGATGTACTTCAAATTTGATTCCAAAAGTAGTCCTCACCAGACTGTTATAGAATTATACACTAGCGGATCCAGAAATTTTCATAAGGCCCACTGACTGCCTAAGAGGGGGCCGGCTCCAGTCATGCTTCAGTGATTCCCTATATAAGCAACCAAATTTTTTCCCAAAAAGGGGGGCTCTGGCCCCCCTCCTAAATCTGCCTCTGTTATAATATATATCATATATTTGAACACTTACAATAGACAATAGAAAATTTATAACTTTCTTTCCTTCAGCTTCATCAAATTCATGGTCTTTTAAAACTTCTGTCAAGCCTCGGCGCCAGTATGACAGCATTGTCTGTTTTGAACGAAGATTTTCCCATATTTCAGCTCCATAAAAATTTCTTTCTTTAGGGGATGTATCTGAAATGAAAGTATTAAAACTGTTCAAGTAATAATCATATGTATAATCTAAACTAGTTTATTTTACTTGTATATAATTGTGTATTCACAAATGTATATTCAACAGGTTTATTAATTGAAGATTTTCGTGCCTGTCCTAAGTCAGGAGCCTCTGGCCTTTGTAAGTCTTACAAGATTTTTAATTTAAGTTCATTGATATGTTTTAGAGTTTAGTATTACATCCATTATTGCTGAACTAGTACACATATTTGTTTAGGGGACGGCCTTAGCACCCCTCTGGATGCAGGATTTTCGCACTGTGTTCAAGACATATTGGCGGTCTTCTGCTGTTTTCTACTGAAGAGCTTTATAACCAAAAGGGATCTGTATCTATATAGATCTGTATTTGTATATAAAATCTTCAAATGAAGACACACCTCCAATGGATTAGACTAAAGTAGTGTCCTTCACCACACAATATTATGAGTTAAGAATATGTCCATTCCAAGTAACACGCACAAACAAATATATGGGGAATGTGTCCATGGGACACAGGAGATGCCCCCACTTGTATATACAAAGTTATAAAGGAACATAACTTAAGAACGGTAAAAGTGATACTACCCAAATTTGTACTCAATCTGAGTTTTGTGGTAAAAAGTATCGTAACATTTGGTTGTTTGCAAACTTAAAAAAGATAATGAAAACGAAAAATTCAGCAATTTTACTATTTGTAAAGGGGAATAACTCTAGAACGTTAAAATTGACACCACCAAAATTCAAACTTGATCTGTGTATTGTGGTAATATTAGCATATTGTGTATTAGATTCATAATGTTAGGTTGAGGCAAACTAAAGTTAGAGAATGGAAACTTTCCATTTATAAAGGAGCATAACTCTGTAACAGTATAAGGGAAGCCACCAAAATTTAAGAAAAATCTGTGTTTTGTGGATATTAATCTTTGTGTATAAGTTTCTTAAGATTAAGTAAATGCAAGTAATTTTAGTGAACCGAAATCTATTTTTGGATGTACGGTCAGACACATGGACAAGAGTAAAACTCAATGCACTTTCCAATTATGGCATGGGCTTAAAAAAAATCTAGGGCCAACTGTGCCTTACAGAGTTGGAAGGACAGTTTCTAATTAAATTCTTAATTTTTAAATTTAAGAAAAGGTGTTATAAATCATGCCTGTGAGTACCAAATCAGTTGATATCAACCCAGGCCAGATGCAGTGTTAATAAATGAATATAACAATTCATAGATTTAGTGTAACCCAAATTGCTCTTGTTGGATTAGTGAAACCGAAAGCACTCTTGCTGGATTGGTGCAAGACAAAGTGTTCTTGCTGGATTGGTGCAAGACAAAGTGCTCTTGCTGGATTGGTGCAAGACAAAGTGCTCTTGCTGGATTGGTGCAAGACAAAGTGCTCTTGCTGGATTGGTGCAAGACAAAGTGCTCTTGCTGGATTGGTGCAAGACAAAGTGCTCTTGCTGGATTGGTGCAAGACAAAGTGCTCTTGCTGGATTGGTGCAAGACAAAGTGCTCTTGCTGGATTGGTGCAAGACAAAGTGCTCTTGCTGGATTGGTGCAAGACAAAGTGCTCTTGCTGGATTGGTGCAAGACAAAGTGCTCTTGCTGGATTGGTGCAAGACAAAGTGCTCTTGCTGGATTGGTGCAACACAAAGTGCTCTTGCTGGATTGGTGCAACACAAAGTGCTCTTGCTGGATTGGTGCAAGACAAAGTGCTCTTGCTGGATTGGTGCAAGACAAAGTGCTCTTGCTGGATTGGTGCAACACAAAGTGCTCTTGCTGGATTGGTGCAAGACAAAGTGCTCTTGCTGGATTGGTGCAACACAAAGTGCTCTTGCTGGATTGGTGCAAGACAAAGTGCTCTTGCTGGATAAGTGCAAGACAAAGTGCTCTTGCTGGATTTACCTTCATCAGAATCACTCAAACCTAAATATTTGAAAGACAAGGATATATGTCAAAATATGTTAATACCTAAGTAGCTGTATAACCAATAGGAAACAAAAAATATTTTCTCCAACTTTATTCAGTAATAAAGATTCATTTTGGAATACTTATTATTAAAGCAAAAATTCCAGCTTTAGTCAAAGTACAATACCTGGTAGTGACTTGAGTGGAGATCCTCCTTCTGCCATTCGTGAAAAAACCATGTTCGGTCTCAGACCTGCATATAAAATAATATATTTAAAATAAATCATACAATGTACCTCCTTCAGCAATAAGCATGTTTTTATAAAAAAAAAATCCATCAACTTTTTAAACACATTTTAACCATTTTTATACCAATTTTTCATTGCTTTTGTGTTTGTTATTTTATCTATTTACTAGCAAAATTACAGGATTCATTTTCAAGCCATGTTGGTAATATTGTTTTAAAATCAATGTCAAAAGCTAAGATGCCATGATAATTTCAAATTGGGTTCTCCTGGCCTTTTAAAACCAACTATATGGTATAATTTTTTTTCATTATTGAAGGCCATACAGTTGCCTATAATTGCTTACATCCACTTACATTCGAACTTTGCTGGATAGTTGTCTCCTTGACATGCATACCCCATCTCCTTATTTTTATAATTCATTTTATTGCAAAGAAAATAAAACCCTTAGGCAGCAACCATTTGATTTTCTGGGGGGGGCTATGGGTTTTTTTTTCTGGACAATTTTTTTTTTTCGCCTGTGGCGAAAAACAATCTATTTTTTTCACGACAAGTCGAAAACAATTTTTTTCTTTCAATTTTAGCATTACATATAGTGGCAGCTGAGGGTGAAACAAACAATTTTTTTTTCTCAGAATCAAAAACAAATTATTTTTTTCTCCAAAAACTGGAAACAAACTTTTTTTTCCAAAAAAAACCATAGCCCCCCCCCCCAGAAAATCAAATGGTTGCTGCCTTACCCAGATTCAGTTGGTGTTAACCTGGCTATTTCAACTTGTGTAAAGTGAACTGTCACATTTAATAAATACACATGACAATAGCATTATCTTATGGAGTTAATGCAATGAGAACTTAAAAAATAACTCCTTGAAAAAACAATCATTCATTGATTACGGCTGTACAAAAAAGGACCCCAAGTAATGAAGATTGTGTGACATGCAACACTACTGAATAATGTATAATGCCACTTTGCTATATCTCATTGATGGAGGAAGCCATATGTTTCATAAAGAGACATCTGACCTTCACAAGGAAAACTTTGTATTTAAGCTTTTTATCAAACTTCAATGCATATGAATAAATAATGCTTGTAATAAGCTTATTTATTAATGCATGATTGGCAAAATATCCATGTATAAATAAAAGAAGATTTGGTCCCCCCTTTTCGTGGAAAAATTTGGTTGCTTATATAGGGAATCCCTGTAGCATAACCGGGCGGGCCCCCTCTTAGGCAGTCAATGGGCCCCTCTTATGGAAATTTCTGGATCCGCCACTGCTAACTTAACACAATATAAACAATATACTTTACTACTTAGTATGAAAAAAACTAACAATGACAGACATGAACCAATGACAACCACTGAACTACAGGCTCCGTCAGCTAAAATTATGTGGTGAGGTGCAACATGGTCATGGGCACTTTATCCTCCCCTAACAAGGGACAGTGTTGTAACAGGACATCATTGGAGCAATTAAACCTTTCATTTCTTTATTGAGTTTTTATTCAGTTCCGTGTTAAATTTTCTTATTGTTACAAATTTTACATACAAACAGTAGCATTTTATTTTTTTATTTTAATTTTAGTTTCTTGTGTACAATTTGGAAATTAGTATGGCGTTCATTATCACTGGACTAGTATATATTTGTTTAGGGGCCAGCTGAAGGACGCCTCCGGGTGCGGGAATTTCTCGCTACATGGAAGACCTGTTGGTGACCCTCTGCTGTTGTTTTTTATTTGGTCGGGTTGTTGTCTCTTTGACACATTCCCCATTTCCATTCTCAATTTTAGTAGCAGTATATATATATGGTCCAAGTTTTCAATAATGCATTTGACAAACATTTTGTTAGAAAATTTTCACCAATTTGTATTGATTATAGACAATTAACTCAACACAAAGGACATGAGTTATATGCAAACACGCTTCCAAAAAGACCTAATGTTGTTGTCGTGTTTTCAGAATACTAATTATTACATAAATTGTTTACACTCTACTACAAAAAAGGATAAACAGAGAGATAATTTTTAGCATTATCAATAAGTTAAGAGACTAATTGTACATTAAAAAATATGTCTGCTATCTTAAGATACATATTTTTCTACTAGGCTTTAAACCCTGCTTTTTCAAGTTACATCCATGACATCAATAGATTTACTGTCAAATACTTTCAACCCAAAAATTAAAAATCCTTTCCACATACATGTATATGACTGTTATGCCAGTCCAAAGTGAACTATATCATAAAAGCATGTGTATATGCACTTTGACTTAATAGCCAGTCACTTGCAACTACATCTTAATTCTTAAACTGAATTTAAATACCAGAAAACCTTTTAACAAGATCTAAGTTTCTCAACCGTACATCAAAAAGAGATAGAAAATACCAAGTGGGCCAACAGAAAATTTTCAGTCCAAAATAACATAATAACAACACCACTTTGGCCACATATAAAAACAACAATATTATTCAACTTTTCACAGAAAACTATGAACTACTTGACTGGTACAAAGTGTACATGTTCCTTACCAAACACATCATCTGGTTTTTTCATATATATCCATCATACACATTTTGTAACTTTTTGTTGTGATTTTGAAGTCCCTCCAATATATAATTATTGCATACGTACATGTACAAATGTATTTTAAAATAAACTAGATTTTAAGGGAATTTACATTGATTTGAATTTTTAAACTTCCTAGTAAAATAGCAAGGACTAACATTATGATCAATAGATAATTTCATACATGTACCTATATAATAATTCCAGGTAAAAACTGCCCTGGTTCTTTTAAAATATTTTCAGGTTTCTAAGAAATTGTGAAGCATGACAGACATTTTAAATTGCATGTAAATAAAATTACTGGGGAATCAAGTAATATATATATAAAGCTAAATATAACAAATATTGTTTAATAAGCAATTATGATTTATTAGTTGTTGTTCTACTTATTTATCTTGGAATGGTCAGAAATGACAGTAACTTAATGGGATATAAACTAGTAATAAATAAATGACAAGAGGTCTTTTAAATTACATAGTTTCTATTGGTTCTTAAGAAAAGAATTTTAACATAATTTATAATCAAGACAAAAAAATGAAATAAACACACACAATTAACATAATAGATCTAAATGCATCTTGGCAAAAAGAACCTTTAAAAAAACAAAGGTAATACCAGAAAGACCAGCTGAAATGACTCAAAGGCTAAAATAAATGAATACCAAACAAACTACAATGATAAAAAAAAGCTTTATTGATAGACTGTTTCAATAAAACATAGATCACTGTTAACCTCTCCTAGTTGTCAGTAGTACGTACTGCTGAAATCACACAAAGGTCTAAAGCATTTTCAGGTCTATGAAATTCGTATAGATGATTTCCAGTACCATAATAACTCACATTTAGTTGGCATAATTCTTTAACAGGAAGAATTAGAGCTCTTTGAGTATCCACAAGACTTTTGTTATGAATCAACATATTTATCAGCAGATCCTTAAATAATTCTAAACATAGATTTTCTTTTATGTGTAGGAAGCTTGCATTTAACCTTTTGAAATCATAGTGTAACTAAGAGTGATATTTTTAGAAATTATTCATTGGTAATACTCACCGACATGTGCAAACTTCCAAAAATATAGGTGTTTATTATTCTAAATTTAGCCATAAACTGTCACAAGAATTTTTAGGGTAATTCCCTTTTGTTACCTTGTTCAATTTGAGTTATCTCCCCTTGTCCACTGATTTAGAATTTGCGTGGTAATTCAAATCCACTGAAGCTGTAGTTCTAGGCCACATTTTGCAATCTAGTGTGAATGACAGTATGTCTTATAGAAAAAAACAATCCTGTCTATGACAAATATCACAGATATGATCAGAGACTGACATGATGTTTATTTCTAACTGTTTTCTCCATCCCAAAAATGACAAACATACACATTACACGGACATGTCAATTTATAGTTCTAACGTGTGCACATTACCCGCCATATTTTTTTAAAATGTAAACAAGTTTATTTTAGCTGCAAAATCTAATCAAAAAAATTATCTTAATTTTTGGTTTATAAAGGCCATATGGTCTCCTTTCATATATTTGTAAAACCTAAACATTTAGAATTTTTCAAATATATATAAATCTCCAAATTTTATTTATAATATGTGGCTATAAAATTTTGGACTTTTTATGAGGGTGGTAAAATGTTATTTTCGTGCAACATATTTTGCCATTACTATTTCACGTGAAGCCGTGAAAAAGGTTTGTTATTAACTGTGTTTCGTGAAATCGGTAAAAAGATCAACATGCAGGATATTTGTAATTGTTGTGACATTCATCGTGAAATGGGATTGCAATGTTATTTCGCGTTCTTCCATGCAAATACCCCCCTTTACGCCCCTCTTTTATCTATAAAAAAATCTGGGAAAACATATATTGACAATAGTGTACGTGCTATACTATTTTGAGGGAAGATCGAACGTTTCAGTCTCGAAATCTCGTTCTAGTTTCCAAAACATGTGATACAAGCATGACAAGTGGAAAATATCAATGAATTTTAAAAGTATTATAATCAAACAACTCTGTGAAAAAATTGTGTATTTACAATGAATAGTTTTTCAGTTTTCAAATTTTACGACCAATCAAGTACGTCAGTCTTTTTAGCCAAATTTTTGAGATAATGCCGGTGAGGGTACAAAAAATGATTTTACAAAAATTATGTACATCCCATATCATTTTGGTCTTTTCAAATTTCTTAGATTAGATATATGTATTTTTTCTATCATTTATAACAAAAAAGTTTAAATGATATGCATGTTGTTCTTAAAACTGAGAAAAATCACAAATTTACAAAATTGACAGCATGGTAAATTTGACACTAAAAAGCATCAAAATATGATAAAACTTTCTTATATTAACACCTACATGACCTATAATACCTATAGTTTTTTTAAGTTAAATTTATTCAGATTGGTCCATTCCATCTTTATTGAAAGTATGAAACAAAGTTTAATTGTGGAACTGTGATTTATTTCACGATAAGAGCCCAAAAATAGGCAAAAATTTTAATTGATGAAAAATGGGAAAATCATCAAAATTGGGTATTTTCAAAGGACCATAGAAATAAAGGAAGTGCACCACCATGTAATTTTTTCTTCACCTATTAGTTTTTTACAGTCTCATAAACCAAAAAATCAGGTTAAGAAAAAAGTTTAATTCTAGAAATTTTTGGCTCCTCAGAGGTGTACATCCTTAAGTTAATTAATTCCTGATTTAAGAGTTCATAAATTTAATCAATTTCAAGGAACTGTGTTATCCCCCATTTTTATGGGTTGAACTAGAACACCCTAAAATAACAAAATCTTTATTTCATTTATTTTTAGCTCACCTGTCCCGAAGGGACAAGTGAGCTTATGCCATCACTTGGCGTCCGTCGTCGTCCGTCGTCTGTCGTCGTCTGTCGTCGTCGTAAACTATTTCAAGAATCTTCTCCTCTGAAACTACTGGGCCAAATACTTTCAAACTTTAACTGAATGTTCCTTAGGGTATCTAATTTATAAATTGTATCCGAAGTTTTGATCTATCAACAAACATGGTCGCCATTGCTAAAAATAGAACATAGGGGTCAAATGCAGTTTTTGGCTTATAACTCAAAAACCAAAGCATTTAGAGCAAATCTGACATGGGGTAATATTGTTCATCAGGTCAAGATCTATCTGCCCTGAAATTTTTAGATGAATCAGACAACCCGTTGTTGGGTTGCTGCCCCTGAATTGGTAATTTTAAGGAAATTTTGCTGTTTTTGGTTATTATCTTGAATATTATTATAGATAGAGATAAACTGTAAACAGGAATAATGTTCAGCAAAGTAAGATTTACAAATAAGTCAACATGATGGAAATGGTCAGTTGACCCCTTTAGGAGTTATTGCCCTTTATAGTCAATTTTTAACCATTTTTCGTAAATCTTAGTAATCTTTTACAAAAATCTTCTCCTCTGAAACTACTGAGCCAAATACTTCCAAACTTTAACTGAATGTTCCTTAGGGTATCTAGTTTGTAAATTGTATCCGAAGTTATGATCTATCAACAAACATGGTCGCCATTGCTAAAAATAGAACATAGGGGTCAAATGCAGTTTTTGGCTTATAACTCAAAAACCAAAGCATTTAGAGCAAATCTGACGTTGGGTAATATTGTTTATCAGGTCAAGATCTATTTGCCCTGAAATTTTCAGATGAATCAGACAACCTGTTGTTGGGTTGCTGCCTCTGAATTGGTAATTTTAAGGAAATTTTGCTGTTTTTGGTTATTATCTTGAATATTATTATAGATAGAGATAAACTGTAAACAGGAATAATGTTCAGCAAAGTAAGATTTACAAATAAGTCAACATGACGGAAATGGTCAGTTGACCCCTTTAGGAGTTATTGCCCTTTATAGTCAATTTTTAACCATTTTTCGTAAATCTTAGTAATCTTTTACAAAAATGTTCTCCTCTGAAACTACTGGGCCAAATACTTCCAAACTTTAACTGAATGTTCCTTAGGGTATCTAGTTTGTAAATTGTATCCGAAGTTGTGATCTATCAACAAACATGGTCGCCATTGCTAAAAATAGAACATAGGGGTCAAATGCAGTTTTTGGCTTATAACTCAAAAACCAAAGCATTTAGAGCAAATCTGACGTTGGGTAATATTGTTTATCAGGTCAAGATCTATCTGCCCTGAAATTTTCAGATGAATCAGACAACCTGTTGTTGGGTTGCTGCCCCTGAATTGATAATTTTAAGGAAATTTTGCTGTTTTTGTTTATTATCTTGAATATAATTATAGATAGAAATAAACTGTAAACAGCAATAATGTTCAGCAAAGTAAGATTTACAAATAAGTCAACATGACCAAAATTGTCAATTGACCCCTTAAGGAGTTATTGCCCTTTAAAGACTTTTTTCACAATTTGTTCATCATGTTGACTTACTTTAAAAAATCTTCTCCTTTGAAACTGCTGTATCAATTTCAGCCAAACTTAGGCTAAATGAGTTTCAGAGTATCTAGTATAAATTTTATATTTTATTTCCTTGTATGTCAAGAAACATAGCTCCTATGGCTAAAATAGAACATAGGAGAAAATGATTATTTTTTTTGGCTTTTGAAGAAAATAGGATGATCCAAAAAACATTTAAATAAATTGAAAAGCCAAAATAATCATTGATGAGAGATTTAACCAAAAGAATTAAGGTGAGCGATTCAGGCTCTTGAGAGCCTCTTGTTTTTAAAGTGGTACAGTCAAAAAAAATTCATAATTATCAAATGGATTCACATCATACTGAAGTTATGCTTTGTTTTCTTTAATTTTTTTTAATCAAATCAAATCAAATATGTTTATTTTCTAATCAAAGGGCCCTTATAGGCATATCAATTACAAACAAATAAATCATAATAGACAAAAACATAAAAAATGTTTAGAAATAATATTAAATTAAATATTATAATATGATTCATATAAAAACAAAAGAACAGTTTATAAGACATGGTCAGTTTATTTATTTTAAGGTATTAAAAATGTGTTCTGTAATTTTTGAAATAGACAATATATAATATGTAACATATTTCACACAGTACTTTATAAAAGTTATTATTTATAAACAATGATAAAAAAAAAACCCATTAATTTCTTCTGAAAATTTTTTTACAGATTGGAACTAGTCAGTCAAAATAGATCTTCTCAGGGATCAATATTATTAACAAACCAAATTTATTGTGTGCACTTATTATTGCGATTTTGTCCTTTTAGACTAATATGTGAATTTAATTTTTACAATATTGAGAAAAATCCTGTTTATATGGTTTAATTCCCGGCCAACCTCTTAAAACAGTCCGAGGACTTATTGAAATAAGTGATTTTACAAATCATTTACTTTTAAAAGTAGCAAATTTTGTAAAAAATTGTGATTTTTTAGTTTTACTAAAGTTTTAAACACATAGGTCTGTAATGTATCGGACAACCCGTTGTTAGGTTGCTGCCCCTGAATTGGTAATTTTAAGGAAATTTTGCTGTTTTTGGTTATTATCATGAATATTATTATAGATAGAGATAAACTGTAAACAGTAAAAATGTTCAGCAAAGTAAGATTTACAAATAAGTCAAATGACCAAAATGGTCAGTTGACCCCTTAAGGAGTTATGGCCCTTTATAGTCAATTTTTAACCATTTTCCGTAAATCTTAGTTATCTTTTACAAAAATCTTCTCCTCTGAAACTACTGGGCCAAATTGAACCAAACTTGGCAACAATCATCATTGGGGTAACTAGTTTAAAAATTGTGTCCGGTGACCCGGCCAACCAACCAAGATGGCCACCATGGCTAAAAATAGAACATAGGGGAAAAATCAGTTTTTGGCTTATAACTCAAAAACCAAAGCATTTAGAGCAAATCTGACACAGGTTAATTGGTTTATCAGGTCAAGATCTATCTGCCCTGAAATTTTCAGGTGAATCAGACACCCGATTGTTAGGTTGCTGCCTCTGAATTGGTTATTTTAAGGAAATTTTGCTGTTTTTGGTTATTATCATGAATATTATTATAGATAGAGATAAACTGTAAACAGCAAAAATGTTCAGCAAAGTAAGATTTACAAATAAGTCAACATGATGGAAATGGTCAGTTGACCCCTTTAGGAGTTATGGCCCTTTATAGTCAATTTTTAACCATTTTCCGTAAATCTTAGTTATCTTTTACAAAAATCTACTCCTCTGAAACTACTGGGCCAAATTTAACCAAACATGGCCAAAATCATTATTAGGGTATCTAGTTTAAAAATTGTGTCTGGTGACCCGGCTAACCAACCAAGATGGCCGCCATGGCTAAAAAGAGAACATAGGGGTAAAATGCAGTTTTTAGCCTATAAGTCAAAAGCCAAAGCATTTAGAGCAAATCTGACAGGGGTAAAATTGTTTATCAGGTCAAGATCTATCTGCCCTGAAATTTTCAGATGAATCGGACAACCCGTTGGTGGGTTGCCGCCCCTGAATTGGTCATTTTAAGGAAATTTTGCTGTTTTTGGTTATTATCTTGAATATTATTATAGATGTAGATAAACTGTAAACAGCAATAATGTAATGCTTGGGGTATACAATGTTTTTTTATACTTTCATCATAAATTATATTATGAACATGAGACAAATGAGACATTTCAGTGTGTCCACTCTTGTTTTTGCTTTTGAAGAAGATATGACAGAATCGAAGAACCATTTATATAAATTGAAAACCCAAAATAATCATTGATGGAAGATTTAAGCAAAAACTTTAAGGTGATCGATTCAGGCTCTTGAGAGCCTCTTGTTTTAGTTATTTTTGTTCAAAATATAGTACAAAAAATTTAAATTTCTTTTTCGATCAGTCCCTAAAACAGTTTGGCACAGACTGCACTCACTGCAGTATAAAAGCATGATTGCTGGACCTCTTTTTTATCAAAGTGAATTCTAGAAATGAAGGGACGACCTTCTTTTAAGTACATCTAGTTAAAGGCAACAGTTTCAAGAACAGACAATTTTTAAAGTAATTTTATAATAAACTTTTATAAAAATCAACTTTTTCTGATTTAGAATTATCAAAGTAAAATACTTCTAATAAAAGCAAGCTAAAGATCATAGTGATATTAACTTTGATTGTTATTGTCATGTTGCTGTCTTGTTGACGTATGTTCCCACATTTTCTTTTATCCATTTTTGTGATTAATAACAGTAGCAGCTGAAAACAGAAGTGTCACTCTGTCTGTGACTTGCTTTTTTCCCTTTCAGATAGAAGACAAAGAACGATATTGATTTTCTTTCACAAAAGCTAGGCACTATAAGTTGAGAGATTTTCCAAAGACGAAGAGCTGCTTAGATTTAAAAGATAAGGTATGTATGATACACATGTTTTAAATATTTTGTTGACTATTTTAGATAATATTTTCTAGTTCTATATAGTTTATTTTCAGTTAGAATTGTATAGATATAAAGCTAAATAAAAATTTCAGATGTTAAAACTTGAAAATTACTCGCTGAGTTTAACCTGTCAGGAAATGAAATAACTACTGCCCCATACATATAAATCATAAGTTTTAAAGGGGTTAGGGGGGGGCACATATAAACTATGGTTATTTTAAGATACTATAGATCTGAGCAAGAACATATCAAATCATAGTAATAATATGCTGAAATATTTAGGAAAATTTTGTTGTAAAAATTTAACCAACCTCTTCCCTTCAAAAGGGCCCATATTTTCTTTTTTTGGCTGAGAAAATTAGAAATGCATTCCTAAAATTAAATTCATCCTTTGCCAATCACACACTATTAATTCATAATTGTTAATGTGTTACAAGTTACAGCCAAATATAACACTTAAAGTTAGAACCTCGATCACCCTTCCCCAGTTTCTCATCCTCATACAAAAAAGTTGGAAAATTAGTATGGCGTTCATTATCACTGGACTAGTATATATTTGTTTAGGGGCCAGCTGAAGGACGCCTCCGGGTGCGGGAATTTCTCGCTACATTGAAGACCTGTTGGTGACCCTCTGCTGTTGTTTTTTATTTGGTCGGGTTGTTGTCTCTTTGACACATTCCCCATTTCCATTCTCAATTTTATTGATATTTTTCTGACATTGACCTAATATTGCATATCTATTTTGGTGGAATGAGATGACACAGATTAACAACCTACTTTGTACTTATATAACAAAATCTGTCCCAGGACTCCCTTATATATCTAATTAGCACTTCCTAGATGCTAAGCATTTTTTGCAGTTCACTTAGTTGCTATTTTGTCAACTTGAAGCTGACACATATGCAAACTGTAAATAACCTTATACAAATATATTTGCAAGCGACTGCATGTAACAGTTACTCCTTAGGATATGATGAAGAGTGATGACACCTTCCATAAACAATTCCTCTAAAAAATGTGATTTTTTAGCTCACCTGGCCCAAAGGGCCAAGTGAGCTTTTCTCATCACTTTGCGTCTGTCGTCCGTCGTTGTCGTCGTCTGTTAACTTTTACAAAAATCTTCTCCTCTGAAACTACTTGGCCAAATTAAACCAAACTTGGTCACAATCATTATTGGGGTATCTAGTTTTAAAAATGTGTCCGGTGACCCGGCCAACCAACCAAGATGGCCGCCATGGCTAAAAATAGAACATAGGGGTAAAATGCAGTTTTTGGCTTATAACTCAAAAACCAAAGCATTTAGAGCAAATCTGACATGGGTAAAATTGTTTATCAGGTCAAGATCTATCTGCCCTGAAATTTTCAGATGTATTGGACAACCCGTTGGTCGGGCAGTCGGGCGGGCGGGGCGGGCAGGCGGGCGGCAACCAAACCTTTTAAAATTTTAATATGTTGTTACTTACAACAAAATGGAGGTCAAGTTCAATAATGACGATTTTGACTTTTACCGTTCAGGAGTTACGGTTCTTGAAAGTTTAAAAAATGTTGTGTCCGTGCATTTACTCATGAACCGTTCAACCAAACCTTTTAAAATTTTAATATGTTGTTACTGACAACATAACGGAGGTCAAGTTCAATAATACCGTTCAGGAGTTACGGTTCTTGAAAGTTTAAAAAATGTCGTGTCCGTGCATTTACTCACAAACCAGTCAACCAAACCTTTTAAAATTTTAATATGTTGTTACTGACAACAAAATGGAGGTCAAGTTCAATAATGACGATTTTGATTTTTACCGTTCAGGAGTTACGGTTCTTGAAAGTTTAAAAAATGTTGTGTCTGTGCATTTTCTCATGAACCGTTCAACCAAACCTTTTAAAATTTCCTATTAGGAGTTTTGGTCCTTGTAATATTGATAAATGCCAGAACACAAATAAATTTTAAAGAATCCGGTTTACTGTCATTTTGACAGCTCTTGTTGGTTATTATCTTGAATATTATTAAAGATAGAGATAAATTGTAAACTGCAATAATGTACAGCAAAGTAAGATTTACAAATAAGTCAACATGACCGAAATGGTCAGTTGATCCCTTTAGGAGTTATTGCCCTTTATAGTCAATTTTTAACCATTTTTCGTAAATCTTAGTAATCTTTTACAAAAATCTTCTTCTCTGAAACTACTGGGCCAAATTAATCCAAACTTGGCCACAATCATCTTTGGGGTATCTAGTTTAAAAAATGTGTAGCTTGACCCGGCCAACCAACCAAGATGGCTGCAATGGCTAAAAATAGAACATAGGGGTAAAATGCAGTTTTTGGCTAATAACTCAAAAACCAAAGCATTTAGAGCAAATCTGACATGGGTGAAATTGTTTATCTGGTCAAGATCTATCTGCCCTGAAATTTTCAGATGAATCGGACAACCTGTTGTTGGGTTGCTGCCCCTGAATTGGTAATTTTAGGAAAATTTTGCTGTTTTTGGTTATTATCTTGAATATTATTATAGATAGAGATAAACTGTAAACAGCAATAATGTACAGCAAAGTAAGATTTACAAATAAGTCAGCATGACCAAAATGGTCAATTGACCCCTTTAGGAGTTATTGTCCTTTATAGTCATTTTTTTACAATTTTCATAAAATTTGTAAATTTTTACTATCATTTTCCACTGAAACTACTGGGCCAAGTTCATTATAGATAGAACTAATTGTTAGCAGCAAGAATGTTCAGTAAAGTAAGATGTACAAACACATCACCATCACCAAAACACAATTTTGTCATGAATCCACCTGCGTCCTTTGTTTAATATTCACATAGACTAAGGTGAGGGACACAGGCTCTTTAGAGCCTCTAGTTTATGCTTCTAATACAAATGTATGATGTAATATAAATAGAATTTTCTTCTTAGTACTTCAAGCTGTTTAAATAGTTGCTATTTGTCAAGGCAAATTAAGTAGCAAGACACAAATAAAAATTTAAAAAAAATCTTGAATCTTGAAAGCTGTTAATTTACATATTTATATAAATGTACTCTTGGATGTTTTCTTGCATGTCATAATTATTCTTCAGAATTTAATGCAGGATGGAAGGCTCTGAATAAGTTAAAAAATTTCAACTAAAAAAAGATTCCACTAAAAAAAAGTTTTTTTCTCATCCTTTTCAAAGCAGTCTTATGTCATATAATTTTGATGAAATCATATGACTGCTAAAAGCCTCTTCTTATGTTATATAATCTACAATTTATATAGAACTAATGACCATATGATATGTGGCATTTGTAGAAATTTAATTCTCTGTACCCTATTATTTTAAATGCAGTTGAAGATATGACAGCTGTTTAAAATAATTTAATTGAAAGCGGAAAAAAGGATAAGCATTAAAATTCATCTCTTGCATACAAATGGTATCTTCTTTTGCACATGTCCTTGAAAAATACTGTCACATACTGAGTTTGTATAGAATCCTTTTGTATGATATGATGATCTCTGCATTTTAATAGCTCAGTATAATAATTCATAAAATCGAAAACGCAGAACTGAATGTTGCGGTATTTTACACACGAATTTCAAATGATTTATTCTATCATTAGCTACTATCTGTGGACAACAACTCAATGGGAAAAATATCTCTAGGTTAAGGCTAATCTCACACCAAATAAAATGGGCACTCAACCATATATAATTATTAAATGTGTCTCCCGATTCATACAGAAGTTGCTGTAAATTCACATCGGTCAATTCAAATACGGTTGGCATGCCTCGAGCCGATTCCCATTGTCCAGTATCATTACCCTAATTGACTAATTAACTCGATGTCGATGATTGATGTCTGGGTTAGAAGAATGTTTTATTTTTCATGTAGGTCGTGTTATTGATTTACATGAAGTGGTGGAGTGAAGGAATCTTCTTAAGGTAGCACTACAGTCTAGCGATGATTTTTTGAAGATATTTTTTTTATCACATAATTTTGAAGTAAGAATCATTCTGCGCGGTTTGTAAAAATCCCAAAGTCATTATCATATCACAACAGGGAGAAAATTGATAATGAACTTATGTAAATAAAAGCACATGGTAATTAATCTAAATATATAGGCATTTGGGAGGGGCTAATATGTCAATCATCTGTTGATACCAGTGTCTAGCTGTTAATCCCTGACCACAAGATAAATATTGTAGTCTTATCTTATTGTTTTGCAACAAAAATAATTTATATAACATGGAAGTGAACAAAGAAAAAGAAAAAATCTAAAAGGAAAAAAAATCTACAAAAAATGTATTAAAAATGAAATGGTAAAGAATGGGAAAGTATTTTTGAAAGCCTCTGACTGTCTGTATAAATATCTTCTCTTTGGTCTTAATATTCATTTAAATACAGTTTTATGCATTTTAACTAATTTTCAGTTTATGTGTAATTTGTCAGTTCCATTAAATTAAAAAAAAAAAAAAAAAACATGTGGAAAGTGGATTTTCAAGAAGGTCTAACTCTTGATCTTTTCATGAACATGTTTTTTGATGCACACTTTTAATGTTCTAGCTTATTTCAGACAGTTTATTTCTTTTTTTAAATTCAAATGAAAGTTATTCTTTATATAAAGAGAATAATGATGTTAAACATTGATTATATGCAGCTGGTCAATCTTGTTATGCTCTTATCTTAGACTGTCTGGAAAGAAAGAGGCGGAGCTTTGTCTATATTTAATTACTACATCACAGATGTTGGTCAAATCTGTGACGTCAAACTCCCGCCAAATGCCAAGTAAGTGTTGGACAGTTCACATATAATGCAAAATTTACAGCATTAGAGCATCAAAGACACAAAGTGTGTGGTTCTATTGATATAGTAATGGTATCAGAACACTCCTGGGGTGTTCCCAGTGGAATTTTTGTATTTATATTGTCTTTATAGGGGTTCTAAGGGGGAAATTCAGTTTTTAGGTCATTTCTCAGAACAATTTTTCATGAGAATTGTAAGGAAAAAATGAAAATAGAAACTTAATGATTACCCCCTTTGGCCTGACTTTGATATATATGATTAAAGGATGTATTTTCTACAATACCGTGTCCCAGTTTTTGGATAATTTGTTTCTAAATGAATTTATAGGTCTTCAAAGATGTAAGGTGAAATGAGGTTTGGAACCCAGCAGTTAAATCAATATATCTTCTTACTGGAGGAATATATCAAAAATCTAAGACACGGTTTTGTTGATTGTATATGGTTGATTAAAGGGATGAAAACAAATTTTTACTTCCATTTGACATGAATGTGCCATTTTCATCCAAGTTGGAAGACCAATTTTTGGGCAATTAATGAGCTATATTTTGAAATTAATCAAACAAAAAATAAATTTATATATAGATTAAGAAAGAGTTATATTTCAGCTTTAAAATGAGTTAAAGATTTTAAAAATCCATTGAGTAGTTTTGTAGAAATTAATCTTTGAAGACTGTTGATTGGAGTCAGAAAATTTTGACTGTAGTGCTACCTTAATGCATTGATGTTAAATTTTCCTGGAGCAAGAAAAGCAGTGACTTTTTATCAAGGTAAATAATAGCAAGTTTTAACTTTGTTGTTTTTACCTGTAATTAAGGTGGTTTTACCTGTATAAAGCTGAAGATAGTTTCAGGGATGTCAGTTTGCAATGATAAATGGTCACGATAGATAGATGTTGGATGTGATTGATGAAGGAAGTTTTGTGAAGCAGATAAAAGTGTAAAGAGAGGTAAGGTAATAACATGCACATTTTTGCTTACTTTGAAAAAAGCGAAGACATAAATTCCAATGCACTTAACCTGCATATTCAATGTCTATTGATATTAGAGCATTTGTTTGATGTTGTATAAAGTTTGTTTATTTCATCATCTAAGTTTTTGGTGCTCTAAGGATGTTACAGAATTACAATAAAGGAAGAAAAACTTTATTTTCATATAAAATGCAACATGAGATCAGAGCAGTTAATGTAATTGTTGCCCTATATGAGCAATTGCACTTTAAATAAGGATTTCCTACGCTAGCCAAGATACTAAAAATTGTAACATATACATGTAAAGTATTCTAAAATATTGTATATATACATGTATATTTATATATATTTTTTAATTTTAGTTTTCATAAGCAATTTTTTTATTTGACTTTCTTGGCTGATATAATATTCTCTAAAATAAATTGTCAAAAATGATGTATTCCTTAATTAAAATGTAACAGTGTAAGAGGGCCTTTTTGAATATGTGTTCTCATTGTAAGGAGCAACTGACTCAAATCTTTATATACTAGAATTGTCAGGTTTCCCACTGAAGGTGGGTGATTATCTTAATTTACCCTGAGATGCTCCAAATGCCTAACATATTACTGATTAGGGTCCAGCTGAAGCGTCTTAAGATGAGGGGTTTTCTCACTGTGTTGAAGACCCAATTTGGTGGCATTGTGCTGTTTTCCTTCTCTTTTGTCTGTTTGTTTTCTCTATTATACATTCCTTATTTCCATTTTTAATGAAGGTGGGTGATTATCTTTGGTAACTTTTGAAAAAATGTGGCTGCATGAAATAGCCACGTGGCTTTAGCTTGAAAAATCAATCAATTGATCTATCATCAAAGTCAGAAAATCTAAAAAGTAAATCACTGCAAAGTTAGCTGAAAAGTCTGGTAAAAGGAAAGTATGTACAAAAGTATGTTACAATATGTCTCAGATTCCCAAAGGCCCAGACTTATTATGTTTTAGACAACTACCACTATACTTTTATACACAAAACAGCCAAACTGGTGTTACATTTTTTATCCAATTATTTCTTGTTTTGTAAGACTTGACAAAACTATCTTGTTTTCTGTACATCCCAAATATTGTTTTACACGTTGGAACTGTTATACTTGTATTGATCATATCTAAAGCTGTCGTGAACATTTTCCTTAATTGTTTTCTATTAAAACAATGTTTTTCTTGCATAAAAAACGTATTATCCACTCAAAAAATATGCAGTTATTGGATAGTTGGAGCAATGTTGCATCCATATCATCATTATTTATTAATTCATTTTTTCTGTAAAAAATTAGATTTGTTCTAGGAGAAATTTGGAATTGATGAATCTGTAATTAAATGATGATCATTAACAAAGACAAACTTAACAATTACTTTTGCTGTGAATTTTTAAAGTCTCACTTAAAAAAATGAAATTGTGTATATGTTTTTCACTATAGGAGCATTTTACAAAGGACTCATAGCTTAAAGAGAGTCAAAAGTCAATTAACCAGATTTAGCGATACTCAAATATAGAGTCATAATATGAACAACATTTAGGATCATAAGTTTTAATGAATGTAGGGCCATCGTAACATATATTTAGTTATATTTTAATTTATCAGAAAACTAAATCAATGTTAATACCTTTAAAAACAATGTTCAAAAGTCTTACTGTGTGCTTTGTTAAATTGAAATCTTTTAAGAATAAGTTTATCGAAGGATCAATAAAAAGTTTACAATTGGATCATATCTAAATTCACTGGCTTTTTAAACAACATTACTGTAAAAATTAGGATGTAATGACCTGTTTTTAATACAAATCCTACAGGTACAGCAAATTTTTATTAAAACATACCTGTCCTGAACCCTATATAAAAAAGAAAATGTGGTATGATCGCCAATGAGACAACTATCCACAAAAGACCAAAATGACACAGACATTAACAACTATAGGTCACCATACGGCCTTCAACAATGAGCAAAGCCCATATCGCATAGTCAGCTATAAAAGGCCCTGATAAGACAATGTAAAATAATTCAAACGAGAAAACTAACGGCCTTATTTACGTAAAAAAATGAACAAAAAACAAATATGTAACACATAAACAAACGACAACCACTGAATTACAGGCTCCTGACTTGGGACAGGCACGTACATAAATAATGTGGCGGGGTTAAACATGTTGCAGGATCCCAACCCTCCCCCTAACCTGGGACAGTGGTATAACAGTACAACATAAGAACGAACTATAAAAATCAGTTGAAAAAAGCTTAACTCATTATTCAGATGGACAAAAAATACATGTGAACGTGGCCAGGTACTTATACATCCCGACACAAAAAGACACAATGAACAGATCTGAGAGTACTCGCAGTTATGCATACTGGAAACCTGTTTAAACTAAATCTTTTATTTTGACAATCAATCAAAATTTGATCTTGGGTAGTTATAACTTTTTATTTTCTTATTTTGAATATGACATCTAGCATGTCTTATGTTTTAAGAAACATTTTATGTATTATCCTTATCAAGCATTTGTATTCTTAGGACTCCCTAAGTGAAAAAAGTACTCATGCCACATTTCCTCTGACTCATGTTTCCTGTTGTGTTGGTCTTTATTGTATGAGTGGATCTTTTCTGAAGGCATGATGTCTGATAGTGATAGCTAAATGATTATGGAAGTTATTTGTTTGTTAATTTTTAGGAAGGAGTTACGGGCCTTTAAGATTTATTTGATTTGAGTTTTTGTTTACTGATTTATCTTTTTGACATCAATAAAGCCACCTTATCACAGCGTTAAACTAGCCTATCTCTGGAATCTCAACAGAGATTGTTTTTCATATTGAAATTACATGAAATGCAATTTTAAAATTTTCATTAAACATTGATTAAACAAATGGATGAAAAATCTCATTGTGATTTTAATTTTTGCTACAATAAAATTTATTGATATTAACAATTGAAATTATATCTGAATTAAAAAGTCAAAAACTCATTTGCAATTGAATAATGTAATCAAATGTCTAATGATTTTGTTGAATGAAGTGCAATCAGCTTTATTATTGTCAATATTTGGTTATTTGTTTCGTATTGGTTTTAAATCAAATGTTACATATTTGACTTTTACGAGATACAAAATATCTGCGATAGACTCCTGAATTTTCCGTTGATTTATATCGCTATTGTTTAACTAATATCGCTTATCAATTATGTAAATTTGGTCTGTGACTGAAATAACGAAGCTGCACTTAAATGATACTGTCACGATATTTGTTTAAATATGCTTTGCTTTTGGAACCCTATAGATAGAAATTTTTAAAGTAAATAACATTTAACGCATGGCAACATGTATATAGTTGAAAGAGTTAAGCTAGATCAATTATGTTGCATCAGTAACATCTATTGATAAACCTTAAAAGTCGTTACACAACAATATGATGTAATAGATTTTCAGCGTTTAAAACAAGTTAAAAGTCGTAATTCTGTCTTTTTATAAATCGTTTACTTCCGATTAACAGGATCTAATGCTTTTCTCTATTCATTTTAAAATAACAAGCCTTAATGATGTTTGCTAGCACTAATGGAGAAAAAAAAGGGAAAAAAAATTCAGTTCGCTTGCAGACAAGATAAAACTTCAGTACCGCTTGCAGACAAGATAAAACTTCAGTAACGTTCAATGTCATGATTATAAAAACTGTCATTTCGTCTGACACTAGACTGTTAAGACCAAATTTTAGACATAAGCAGACATTTCAATTACTATTTCTGGACAGTTAAGCAAATAATGCTGGCATTTGAAATTGAACTTACAAACTGTATTCTTCATTTTTTCTGATAGTTAAAGCAAGTTTTTATAGACATATTTACACTTGTAGGCAAGTTTGTCTGTCATTTCTTAAAACTTCACAAGTTCCAGCAAAATATATTATCTAACTTTTAAACATTTGACGTCATATTTTTCAAAGGTAGGCGTTGCATGCATTGGCGGATCCAGGGGGTTCCGGGGTTGAAACCCCCCTTTTTTTGCCGATCAATACATTTGAATGGGGAAATATAGCTGGAACCCCCCTTTATCCTGGGTTGGGAACCCCCCCTTTTTGAAATGGCTGGATCCGCCCCTGGCATGACGTCAGAAGATTATTTGAAGACAGATCTATGGTCATTTTGAGACAATTCTGATTAACACCTTAAAAGGTTAAATACGTCTACACATTAACACTAAAAAAGGTTAGGTGCATTTTTTCAAAGGATGAAATTAACTTATTTTTAGAATATTTCCTTCTATACATGCTACAGTATATACATGCTACGGTATTGGGATTTTTTCCTGCAAAATTGTTTATATGTGGCATGTTTTTTGGCAGCTTGTTCATCAAAGTTACACATTGGAAAAAAAATAACTGTTTTTCTCAGAATTTATCATCAATTTTTTAGTTTCAATCACACCATTTTTTTTAATTTTAAAATTTGTTTTTATCAGAAAAGAAATCAATCACTTGCAATTGAAATGAATAATTCAAAATTTTCCCCAAAAAAACACTTTAAAATACTAAGTTTGTGCAAAGGGGAGTACTTTTAAAGAGAATGTCATATTAATGTACTGTCATGAAAATGACCAACATTACTTTAGCTTGGAAACAGAAAAGATTGATTGCTTGTTAATTGCTTAAAGAGGCGCATATTTATTTTTTCATTATGAGCAGAAATCTTTAAATCATATGCCAAAATAGGGATTTGACCCAGATAACTGAACATGGAAATGTGGTGGTGTATGACATTTTGGTATACTATGGACACACGTTCTGAGTTTTCACTAATTTCATCATGTATTCTTAACTTTTTGTATAACAGTATTCAAGTTTTACTAGTTTTTATATTACAATTTTAACTGATTTGAAAAAGAACATTATAAATATTAACACCTAGTCTCTTTTCTTGACGACTTCCTGCATGTTGCCCTCCAGAAGTCCTATGGTTATGTGTGGTTAGGTTGTTATCATATAGGTGTATAATTTCTTAAATCTCTTTTTATTCATATTTTGTGGTTATTTGAACTGAAGATAACCTTTTTGTTTGACTAAATCAAATTACTTTTATATGGTATAACAGTAAATTATATGACCATCTGTTATTGATTCATAAGGTTATTCTTTACTGTTAGTAATATTTCTTTGAAGGTTACGAATTAGAGCAAGTTTTTTTGTATTTCACCTAGAGATCTAATCGTGGTCAGTTATTGGAATAATTTCGTGACTTTTGCTCCTTTAAGTAACAAAATTGGGTGTGAAATATACACAATCATTGGTTTATCAATATAAAAAGAGATCATTGAGACATTTTTATGCCCCACCTACGATAGTAGAGGGGCATTATGTTTTCTGGTCTGTGGCTCCGTTCGTCCGTCCGTCTGTGGTTCCGTTCGTCCGTTCAGGCTAAAGTTTTTGGTCAAGGTAGTTTTTGATGAAGCTGAAGTCCAATCAATTTGAAACTTAGTACGCTTGTTGCTTATGAGATGATCTTTCTAATTTTTAAGCTAACTTAGACTTTTGACCCCAATTTCACGGTCCACTGAACATAGAAAATGAAAGTGGGAGTTTCAGGTTAAAGTTTTTGGTCAAGGTAGTTTTTGATGAAGCTGAAGTCCAATCAACTTGAAACTTAGTACACTTGTTGCTTATGATATGATCTTTCTAATTTTAATGCCAAATTAGATAATTACCCAATTTCACGGTCCATGGAACATGGAAAAGGATAGTGCGAGTGGGGCATCCGTGTACTTTGGACACATTCTTGTTCTTAATTATTGATGGATTGATTGTTGCATGGTATTTAATGCCAATTTCAACACTCTTAACTATATCATGGTGTTGGCTTTGTTAAAAGTATAAAATACATGTTTGTACATAAAAAGCCCAGACTACTTTTGACTATTGTATTTGACAGAGGCTACAACTATTTTAAATCTTCTTTATTCAAAGTAATCTTGGCAAATATGCATTTATTATCTTTGTTTTCAATTAAATAAAGTTAATCTCATATATGTTTTAATATTTTTGATTTAGAGGAAAATCCATTAACCTAGAAATTAGCTAGTATATACAGCCTACTAAAACTTCATTTTGTAAGTCTCTTTCATATTTATGTGACTCCAAACCCTTTAACAACTGCATAATTCTCCCCATCAAGCAATCATATTGTGCATTACGGTTGAAACTTGATGTTCATTAAGTATTCAGAAAATTGCTGGAAAATTGCAAAAAACAGAAGTTTGGTATTGTAACAAAAAGTGATCTATTACGTTTTTGCTTGTTTGATTTTCCCGTAAATTCTTAATTTCCTCACGATTTCTGACTGGGGAAGAAGTAAATGTAGTCTATAAAGAACTGATTATTGGAAGTCAAGTCGTGTTGTGTCACAAGCAATGATTGCTTTTCTCATTGATTTGTGACTTTGGAAAAGGAAATTTAAAGGTACTGTGTCGGGAGACTTTTTATTGTTAGTGCTTTTGCTCGTAAAATTTTTTAATATTTTGTTGTATTACGATATTTAATTCAAGGATATTGGGTTGAAAGTAAATTATTGAGCAGTTTCAGTTTACAAGGATTTGATTAAGATGTCAGAAAAATTTATCACTTTCAATCATGCTCATTCAGATGCATAATATCTTTATCTTGTGCATAAAATTTTCAACAAATTGTAAGCTCAAAGATTGATGTGCACAATTGATGTTTTGTCAAAAGTTCGAAATTGGTTGGGGCACCACAATATGCTGTAACCTTATATGGACAATGACCTTGACCTTTGACCTTGAATAATGTTTGAATAATGTATGAACAATTTTTACTCGTTTTTTAAGTTGAAAACATATTCCATCGATAAAAAAAAATTGCTGGTTCCAATTTATATACATTAATTGATTTCATCTATTTAACTAAGTTTTGATAAGAATATGTTACTGAACCATTATGTGTCAGGTGAGCTAATGCCTGTTTAGCCTGTAAGTTTTTATACGCCCGGGACGGGACGTATTATGGTATACCGTTGTCCGTCCGTCCGTCTGTCCGTCCGTCGTCCACACTTCGGACAATAACTCAAAAACACTTACACCAATTTCCATGAAACTTAAGTGAATTGTTTATATCTATTGACGTAAGCTCCTTTTCGTTTTTTTTTAATTTCAGATTTTAAGTTTTGGATTTATGGGGCTTTATTCATAAAAAAGGGGGGATTTTCAACACTTCGGACAATAACTCAAAAAGGCTTTCACCAATGTCCATGAAACTTTAGTGAATTGTTTATATCTATTGATGTAAGCTCCCTTTCGTTTTTTTTTAATTCCAGATTTTAAGTTTTGGATTTATGGGGCTTTATTCATAAAAAAGGGGGGATTTTCTACACTTCGGACAATAACTCAAAAAGGCTTTCACCAATGTCCATGAAACTTTGGTGAATTGTTTATATCTATTGATGTAAGCTCCCTTTCGTTTTTTTTTAATTTCAGATTTTAAGTTTTGGATTTATGGGGCTTTATTCATAAAAAAAGGGTGATTTTTAACACTTCAGACAATAACTCAAAAAGGCTTTCACCAATGTCCATGAAACTTTGGTGAATTGTTTATATCTATTGATGTAAGCTCCCTTTCAATTTTTATAAATTTCAGATTTTACATTTCCGTGTTATGAATTTTTATGCTTAAAAAAGGGGGGATTTTTCCAATTTTGGGACAATAACTAACACTTTCACAAAATTTTATGTATGGATGAAAAATTAAAGACAACAAACTTAGTTAAATTTGAGGTAGCCTTAATAGTGCCAATTTTTTTGTGCATTTTTATTTATTATTAGGGGGGGGGGGTATTTGACAGGGCTCACACTATTTCTAGTTGATCATATAAATTCATTTAAAGCATAAAAGACAAGTTAAAAGAGCAACGGGCGTATCATGCGCTAAAGCGCAGCCCTTTATTTAAATACCTCCTGAATTTGAAAATGCTCTATGTATTGAAGATGAATTAAAAGCTAATGTCACATAATAATAAAACATTCAACCTTATACTACATAACAGACCACTGATTCCCTTAAAGTTGTAAATCAGATCAGTTGCAATGTTGTAAATTATATTAACAGTTATTGCTTGGTTTTTAAAATTTATGCCTGTATTAGGTTACTTTCAGGTGTATTATATGACATTCTGATATAAAAATCAAATGGATTTGGTTAACCACGTCTGCAATGATCTTGTCAATGGCTGCAAAGATTGCAAATAGATATCAAAAGTCGTTGCTTATGACATTCACTGGTATTGATAATATTTATCACAATTACCTGCATGCATGCTTCAGTGTGCTTTCCTAGCAGATTGCTATTATATGCAATGATGTAATGATACCATAGTAAAAATAACGTAAATTGAAAATGAAATCGGATATTGGGTGAACGCACATATGAGACATCAAAAGATGTTGCAGAAAAATAATGCACAAACAAAACAAGATAAGAGTGGAGAAAACCAGATTTGCTATTACAGCAGCATTTATAAATTTTATTGAAGAAGGAATAGCATTTTCACTATAAAGATTATAGCCATTGGTACCCGTCAGGGGTGAATCTAGGGAACAAGGAAAGGGGACTCCTGTGTCGTGTCATTGTTGGAATTGTAAAATAACAATGAGTTAATATGAGCAAAGGGGAAAATATTTTGGAAAATTTTATGCCCCTTAAATATTCATTTTTCACCTCATAAGGGGGTACAGTACACTCTCTGGTCCCCATCTGACCCACCACTGATTGTGTTGTGGTTTCTTAATGTCTGGTTTGGTTTTCTAGTCTTGGGATGTTGCTTTGGCATTGAAATTTTATATATATTTGATCTATATTTTAAACCTATTATTACACCAAAAGGGGGATGTATCTTAAAAAATTGAAACAATGGGAGCTGTCAGATTATGATCCAAATGAAATTTATCACATGGTCAGGTAACAAAATTTCGATTTCTATTCATTATGAAGAAATTTTGTCAATAATTGATCAGATCCCTAAGATACTGAATTATAATTAAAGCAACTGCTAGATCAAATTAAAAGTCTTCCTCAGGCCAAATAAAATAGTATGTGTGGTTCCAGTTACATCTGAAAAAAAGTTAGGGTAGGTAGGTAGATTTTTTTTTTTTTTTTTTTTACATTGAGTCTTTGGAAGCAACATTCTGACTTTAACAGTGCTTTTAAGGTGGTACCTAACACCTGAACTAAAACTAACACCTGAACTAAAATTATTTGGCTCGTTTAATTTTCTTAAAATTTTGACAGAGTATTTACTTTGACCCTATGACAAATATATAAAAAAAAATCAAAAAAATTGAACCAACCGTTTAATCAGAAAAATTACACTGGTTATATAGCAGTTTGACAAACACTCATTTTGATCATCGAGAAGCTGAAATAATATTCCCTTAAGAACACAACGTCATTAAAACGTTCTGCTGATTTTACAGAGTTATCTCCCTGTAGTGTTTGGTACCACCTTAATGAAAAATGACAATAAAATCTTCAGGGTAGGCTATTTTTAAGACAAAAAGTTACAGAAGGTAAGGTTACTGGAACCACACATATATTTTTATTTGGCCTCAATTATCTAATTACAGGTATATTATGCAGTATGAATTCTACTGCACTAGAGATTTTGATTTTCAAGCTATGGCTTAACAAATGTCAGGAAATGAACATGAAAATTTAAATTGAACAGCAGTGAAAATTTCTTTAAGCTAATCCAAATTGTGACTGCATGGCATTACTTTGAATTTCCTTTTAATTTCAAACACTGCGGGAGGGTATTATATAATGTTGTATTCTAAATCAAGACAAGTAAAGGGGAGAACCTTAGGGTTTGCATGCATTTGGATGGTTATTTTTATTGTTTATAAGTGGAGAAAAAAACTAAGATTGACTTGAGACCGCAAGACTTTCTGAATTTTGTTGAATGATTTGAAATAATTATTTCAAAGCATTTTTAATTGTTATGTAAACTTACCATCAATTCAGAAACTGACCATTCAATGTTAATGTACAGAAAGACAATAACATAGACATATTTTAAAAGTTTGGATAGAGTGGATGCAATTGACTTTTCACCTTTTTTACCTTTGATTTACGAAAAAAATATTTGTAGATAGAGTCTGTCAGTGTTGGAACAATTCTTAAGAGTGCATGTTTTACATTTAAATTCAAGTTTGGGAAAAATATGTAAACAAAGATTTCTTAAACGGCAATATGAATAAGTCTGAAACTGAGCAACAATAGTTATTGACTGAAGTTGAGATGTGGGAAAAAAAAAAGGAAGATCAGGTCACCGTATTTGTAGTGTCTTAGTATTGATGTGTTTCTTAGCTTTTGTTCACAATATAAGCCGGTATTTTACCCATTTTCTTGGAAACAATCTTACTTTTCATGCATGAAAGTCAGCTTGATCATTTCCTATCGAAAGATTGAAGATTGTGTATTTGCTATAAATATAACATATTGAGTCCGGTTGATGATGGAAACGTCAGATTTTCTTCTTTCTCCGTTGATGGAATACTGTTTATGGTGTTTGACAGGAAGCCTGTTGAGTAGGGATTGTTTAGTTATGGGAATGTATTAGCCATTAGTACTTTATTTTCTGTCCCCTGACAATCATGCTATTAATTACACCATTATTTTTATGAAATTGATAAAAAAGTCATTTACTGAGGGTTACTAATTATTTTAGATCCTGGTGGTATTTCTCATAAACAAAACCACTGGTTAACAATAAATAAATGATGATAAATTTAAAACTCAGTAAATTTAAAAAAAATCTATATCATGTATATTGAGTAAAATTTAATATATTTTTTACGTCTTTATGTGACACATTTAATTAGAAAATATATTTCTGTGCCTTCAGAAACTATTGCAAGGCTTTATAAATGTGTATCATGCAACTGAAAATGAGTATCACAAAAAATAGAACTGACATTCTTTATATATCTGAATCATATACCATAACTGTATTCAGATTTTCCAAAAATATCAACAACAAAATCCATTCTACAAATTCGCAATAATATACATGCAATAATTTCTGAATTGACAGTATCAAAAGGGGGTCTCATTGGGGGGTTCCGATCCCAGATCCCACTTACTGTTTTGTCAGATTTCTGTATCCCGCTTACACTATGTACGTAAGCAATTCTCATTTTTTTTGTCATTTCCCTGGTCCTGCAAGACCTCATTTCCCATTTTCACGCCACAATAATTTGACTTTCACATGTCACGCTTACTAAAAAATCGGCAATCCCGCGTCACGCGTAGACCCCATTGAGACCCACTCAAAATGTATGTATTGGATATTAAAATACATGGATAAAAGTATTGCACCAAATTGTTTGAAAAGATTATATACATAAGAGATTGCAAACGTCAAAGAATATATAATTAAAGGGAAATTCCGCGATTTTTTACTTATCATCTAATTATGTTCATCTTAACATAAAAAACACATTTGCAAAGTTTTAAATTTATATTCCTTCTAATAACGGAGAAAATCAAGTATTTGTAACTTTTTTGGTTGAATTCTCGAGTGGGTCGTGACGTATTAGCCCGATTTATTGAATTCTGGGATAAAATAAAATCTGTTTAACTCTTATAGCTTATCGACAATATACGTAATTAAAAGCGCACAGCTGACGAATGGTCGAAGTTATTAACCACAATATAAGAATGAACGAAAATGAATATGCATATACCGTTTTGTATTGATTGAATTAAACTCCTATAAAATTATCTCTAGTAAATGTTTTTGAATAAATTTAATTAATCATTGTTGAGATTTTTTTCATAAAATATTTATTGAACATTTTTACTGATATTGAACTGAAAATATTTCAGTTCTATTTACCGTTATTGTTTTGATAATAATTTCAATGCAACTAATGTGTGAGCAGAGTGTGTAATTATATTATTTTATAAAGGTCACTGTATATTTCTCGGCTTGAGGTCAATTCGTTTACCTTGTAGCTATTTAGCCGCAGGTGTGAGTTCAAGCGTACACAGGTATAAATGTTGTTATTTGGAAAGGATAAACAGAAAGGATTAGAAAGAGTATGCTGTCACGATGTTAATACACTAAGATTTAATACACGATGAGAATAAAGATACAATAATTAAATTGTGTAAATTAATTGAAAATAAAATTCAGATTCGTAATTCCGAAAGTGTATAAAAATAAAAGGAAACAATTTTTGATTACTTTCTTAGCGGCAATTGGCGTAAAGATTCAAATATGAAGCAAAAAATAGTAGTTTTAATCTTTTATAAAAACTAAATGCAATATTACCCAATTTGATATACCATTGTACATCTGTTTGATATCATTGACTTTACCGGAATTTCTTAACTTGTATTCAAATCTGGCTGTGTTTAAATGCTAATAAAACTATTGCAATTTTAAAGTTTTTAATTGACAAAAAAATACAACATACAACATGCATGATTTTTTTTTAGTTTCTTTTTAACATTTTATTCTTACATAATTAAATTCATTTGACAATCATTTACACGATTTTTTTGTGAAAAGAATATCAATTATCTAAGCTAAGGCATTATTTCTTTTGAGGGTTTTTGAGGATTTTTTTTAAAATTCTATGATAATATTTTTGCAATGTTGAACATGATAGCCGTCATTAATCCAAATAAGTAATACAGTAGTTGTAATAAAAGTTATATTTTAGTCATGCATAACTGATATTGACGAATTTATAATAGTTCGTCCATACATCGTTGTTCTTGAAACAATCATTATAAGAATACATGTAAGTTTCCTGACGTATAAGAGCCATTGAGGATGAGCTCCAGAGAAATCAGACTAGTGGCGTTTCGTTCGTTTGCTTGTTGGGAAAGGAGAGGAAATGCAACCGCTTGTACAGATAAACGACAGAATTACCATACAAGCATTTATAGTCAACACAATCAGAAAGAGTTACCATCGTTAGACGGGGAGTATGAAGGCTTCCAAGAATGAACAAGTGACATGTCTAACTCTGAACAGTTAGAAAACAGACTATCGACATCGACCGCTTGTTCTTAATATTTGAAACTGTATGCATATATATACGTTTATGATATATATAGTGATGAGTTCTTGCGTCTGACAAAAACTAAATTCCTTCATGGTTATATCTTGCCATACGTTTATATTGGTTTGTAAGGTGATTACTCACAATCGTTATTTGAAAATCCTGTTTGTGAGATGTAGATTAATTTCAATACAGAAATTTCGTCTATATATTTCACAAGTGTATAACACGGAGAAGCTCTGAATGTCCATTACTCCCATTTTGTTTGGGTGTGAACCATCGATGTTTACAGCAATATAACAGAATAAGATGATGATGGTAGAAAGAACTATGGGCGTCATGTGGCAAATATTACATGCATATCGGACAATGAGTTGTCAATCTGTATGAAAAGATTTCCAATACAACCATATTATTGAGAAGGAATGTTTACATGCTATACTCTCGTACTAGTATTACAGGGTTCTTGTGGCGTTCACCTTAGACACACATCTTTTTAACGATGTTTAAAAAAAAGACAGAACCAATTTAATGTCATATTTCCCTATTTTTTTTAAATATAACTAAAAGTCTTTTATCTGACAAGAATACCCATATTTAGCGAACAAGTAATTTATTCTTTTTTCTGTATTGAATACCAAGAAAGAAAATAAATCCCGAAATTAATTTGAAACTTTGATACTCAAAAGTTTCCCAGCAAAATATTCACATTCCCTGGGGATAATTAGTGTTCGTCCAGTGGCATATATAACAATTGTGATGACGAATTACTTCCTTTGTTCGAGAACAATCTTATTGAAATATAAATCTGTGATTTTACTAGGTCCACAGCTTCAATGAACCAAAGCAAAAGTTATACATCGACCTGTATTTAAATCAAATTGGTTCTCTTCTTCTTCTGGTATACAATAGTCTATCGACATTCGATGATTACATACTGTTGGCATACGTGGACTAGTCTATTTACAACACTTTTACCCCTATTTATTCAAAATTTATGTTTTTTTCTTATGTTCAATGTATACATGTATATATTTTAAATTGCGCTATAGTTCCGTAACTTTCTATCCAGTCGTATAAACGAATCGTCGGCAAGTGCGTACATTTTTTTAAATCAATATTTCTGGTCTGTTCCAATCTGTCCTTCACTATTGACAATGACTATATATTACATTTTCCCAAATTCACCCTTGGAAAAAATATTTAAATAGATTTTAATTTCATCAAATCTTATTTTTTGGGTATTATTTATATGTTTATGAATTATATTCTTTACACCAGAAATGTTATTTATAAACAAGCGTATGAGTTTAGTAATGACAAGTAAGACAGAGTTGTATATTATTCATCTAGTTCAAAATGGAAAGTTATAAGTTATAAGTTATCAGCCGTGTACACTGATCAATACCTGCAGAAGTGAAACGATGCATAAACTTGCAAACCCGACAGGAAATCGCTTGAATACCTGGACGTGTCACCTCACACCCCTCACAATACCTTTGGAAGTAATACCTTTAGCCATGCTGGTGATCAGATGAGGGAAGATCAAAATATATTTGTTTATTACTTTAAAGAATTATGAACAAATTAGATTTTCGAAAACAATTTTCACGGAACACTTATTTATGATTTCAACTTTGACTTTTCACCTAATTCCAATATCAAGTTTAAAAACAACAGACCATGGTAATTTAAAAAAAGTAAGAATATTTTTCGTATCAAGTTAGTTAGTCGGATAAAACAACCGTACGATTGACAAGATATCGACACGCAATTACGACTACATCGGTTACTGTAGTTTTGTTTCTTTGTGGTTTATAGACATATCGTTTTTATTAATCGGGAAAGAAGACAAAATGGCGGATCACAGAGAATTGATACTCTAAATTTAAAATCGATGGTGATCGCTTATCTAGCGGAATAAAACTTTAATATCTATGAATTTGAGCATTTTTATACAGAATGAACATAATATCAATTTTTGATTTTTTTGCGAAGTTTCCCTTTAAACAACACTTATTAATGCCATTTTGTGTTGAAATGATCAAAGTGAATTTCAGTCAACTTGCATCATTTAGTTTCATATTAATGAATATAAATTGCTTTATCTAGACATGTACATAAAGTGGTTGAGGCACCAATGCATAATATAGTTTCAATATTAAGTTTTACATGAAACTTATCATACCCCTCAGTGGTGGATCCAGAACTTTTCATAAGGGGATGCCCGCTCCAGTCATGCTTCAATGATTCCCTATATAATCAACCAAATTTTTCCCACAAAAGGGGGGCCGGGCCCCCCAGGCCCCCCCTGGATCCGCCTATGCCCCTGCTACAACTGTAGTTACAACATGTAGAGATGATTTGGTTGATACAAATTTCAAATGTGCATGTTCTTTCGTCTATGTTGGTCAAGTCAGGTCTGCTATTTTAATTTTTAAAGCAAGTCTTCTTGCATATTGTTAAATGATGTTTGTAACACATTTCAAACAAGGGAGGATAATAATGTCTATGTAGCTTTCAAATAATCATGAGTACCTCTGTTGCATAATACAAATCCCTTTTTATATTTTTACCAAAAATTTGTTTGGGATTTGCATGACATATCAGAGGACTTATTTGTCACTTATTATTATCTCCACATATAGGCTGCTTAAAGATCCTTCAATACCAGTGTTCCAGCTAGCATGAAATGGAGGGGCGCCGCGCCCCGCCCCCAAAATTTTGCGCCCCTCTGCCTTTTTTAAGCGCCCCTGCGCCCCTCTGTGCCCTTTTGAAAAAAAGTTTAAAAAACAATCTTTTTTCCTCATATCGTCGCCATTTTGTTGAGTTCTTTATACACACACTTCATTAAGACAACAGATTAAAATTGTTGACACTTGTTACCTGATTATAATCACCTATTTGATTAGAGTCAATTACTTAATCAGGTGAAATTTACGACCCTGTCTAATCCCTTTACCCTGAAGCACCAAACATCGAAGTTAAATGAATTGATTATTTTAACACCTGACGATGCAAAATATAATTTATAAAATAAATGTGAACGGTGTTCATTTCTATTGTATTTGTTATTTATTATGTCATTTAAAAAGAATCATTCCAATAGGTCAACACGCAAAATGCATGAAACATGATGTAACTTTGACCTCCGTAGCAGAGTTCAAAAAATTTATGGGTCACTGAATATTCACAATTCAGATCGTTTTTCTTTTGATGTTTTTATTTTTTAAACTGATCTTTCAAACTAGTTTTAATCCAGAAGAAAGTAAAAACATTGCTTGACTGCACCTTAAGTTGAATATCTATATCCAAATTAAATTAATTAAAACTGTAATCCATGATCACAAATTGAACGCTTTGTTTACAATTGTTGAAAGCCATGTGCTTTTTGGCGGGAAAATTCGGGAAACCCCTTATTAACAGGAAACAGTTACATTTCATTGTTATTTATAGACAGTAGGAATTTCATTTTGGAAATCATTTTGATTACAACTGCTAAGATTCATTCATAAAAAATTATAATAATTTCTTGGGGTGAAACTGATAATACTTTTTTTATTAAAATAATTTACATCTAGGGGTATGGAAAGGGTTTTTTTTTTTTTTTTTTCAATAATATTACAAATATATATAAAGTTCACCAGTCTGAAAATACATGGTTAAATGGATTTTAATTCTGAAAAACTCATGTTTATTTAATTCCTTTATTATTTCCATCATAATAAGAAACAAGCTACATGTATAAGGTATTTCAAACATATATTTTTGGCTTTTATATAAGAACATTCAAGACTATTAATATGTATGTGCCTGCAGTAAAAACAAACCTGGTAAGGCCTAAAAAAATTCTACAGGGCCCTTGAAAAAACTTTTGGATCCAGGCTGGCCTTCAGAGAAAATGTGAAGTATTGTTCCTGACTGTATTGCAGATTTATGTGAAGTTTTTAAACTGACATGCACAATTGATTTCACAAGTGTTATAAAAATAATTCTACAAAACAATGCAGCGCATTGCGTTGCAAATTCATCTTAGACCCACCATGCATCAAGAAATATGTCTTTATGTGGTAATATTAAGTATTTGATTTTTTTCAGTGAGAACGCGCTAAAGTGCCCTTTTTAAAAACGCGCCCCTCTATTTTCAAATCCTAGCTGGAACACTGAATACCACCATGTATTGACTGATTTATTAGGTTTCACATAGCATGCATGACATAATACAGGGGCGGATCCAGCCATTTTAAAAAGGGGGGGTTCCTAACCCAGGACAAAGGGGGGGTTCCAATGACATGTCCGCATTCAAATGCATTGATCGTTTAAAAAAAAGGGGGGTTCCAACCCCCGGAACCCCCCCTCTGGATCCGCGCCTGTAATACTTTGCCCTTATGGTTTCTGATTTTAATTTGTTTTCAAAGATTCCAGCATGACTAAACAGTTTTTAACTAACAGAAAACCAGTCACACGTAGCAATGAGGCTACCATTTTAAACATCTAACAGGCCTTTCATAATACTTTAACCAAATACCCATTTTTTTTTTTTAAATATTATCCTTTCTGTAAATGGTTTAACCTCAATTATGAATGAAAATTATATTAAATTAATTTTGTAAAGAATTAACACATACTTTTTATTTGATAATTTTCAATTTAAACTTTCCTTTATAGTTTTAAGTACAGCTAATTATCCCAAAATACAGATAAGTGTATATAATACCAATAATAACTGCTACAACAATAAAAGGTCAATTATCATAACATTTTAACTGTACATTTTTAATAGGCAGATTACGATTGACTTACTGTAAAACTGATAGTACTAAAACTGAATTTGCTGCATTTGAAGTAAAATAATTTATTTTCATTGGAATTAGCTGTTTTATTAACTATTTGGTTTTGATGTAGTATTCAGCTCCAAAACTTAGATCTTGATTCAACATGTCTAAGTGTAGAAAAAGATTCAACATGTCTAAGTGTAGAAAAAGAAAGGGTAAGTGTGTGGCAATTCATTAAAAAAAGAGGCGGAGAGCAATTTGACAAAGTGCCTTGAAAAATGAATTGTTTTATATTTGTCATTTCTGGGGCTTGATAGCTAGCAATGCATTATAAGTTTTGATCCTTGATGAAGATTGTAAGGCTGCCTTTAGTTGCTTACCGTCTATGTCATTTGGTCTCTTTTGGAATATTGTCTCATTTGCAATCATCTTATTTTCTTAAGGTGGTACCTAACACTACAGGGAGATAACTCTGTAAAGTTGGCTTAACGTTTTAATTACGTTGTGTTGTAAAAGGAATATTAGCTTCTCTGATTATATAAATGATCAAAATTGGTGTTTGTCAAATTGCTATATGAACCAGTGTAAATTTTCTGACAAAACGGTTGGTTCAAATTTTTTAAAATTTTTATATTTTTGTTAAAGTGTCAAAGTAAATACTTTGACAAAATTTTATGAAAATTTTAAACAAGCCAAATTACTTTTAGTGAAAGTGTTGGGTACCACCTTAAAGAAATATTTGTTTTAGTGCAGTTCTACTGATGATATCAAAGTGAAAGTGAGAACTTCCACATAGGCAACAATTCTCATCTCAATGCAAGTTTCAAGATGACCCAATTATTTAAAACTTATATGCCATGGACTAGTAAACTCATGCCCTTATTTAAAGTACACCATATGTTATTGAGTTAAAGTGTAAATGGCATGCTCATGTTATTAAGAGAACTTCCCATTGAGATTCAGCTGCTTTATTCACACATTTTATCCTTGTTAATTTCTATTTCTCATATTGATCCCTGATCGTATGTTACTTAACAGTAAATGTGATTTCTCAGTCTTTCTCTTTCATCATAGTTTAGCTGTAAAAATAGTTGCAAATTACCTCGGCACCAGAACAATCAATGTAAATCAACAAAATATCGTAGGTGCAAGAATCGGTCATAATTTCATAATCAAGCCCTTAAAATTGCAGGAAGAGTAGCGGGTAATGAAATAAAGACAAAAATGTAGTTTTGTAATTTAATTTGGTCGTGTTTGTATTGGAGACTGAATGTCGTGCAGGACATTTAACAATACTGCGAATGTTTGAATTGTGTTATAATGATGAATTGTTTGGTATTCAATCGATTGTCATTACTCGAATTCCTTAAATAATACATTTTCTTAATGTAATATTAAGAATGAAGAAGTATTAATGATGCTTTAGATGATCAAATAATATGTACTTTGAAGAGAATATTTTTGTTTTTATGAGAATTTCTGTATTTGTTTTCAATTACTGACACTTTGTGTTTGATATATGAGAACCTTTTGCTGGAAAATATTTTTTTTTACAAATTTAGAAAAATAATGTAAATTAATAAAAAAAATGGTTTCTCTCCAAGTCCTAACTTGTTTTATTTTTACAAATTTAGAAAAATAATGTAAATTAATAAAAAAAATCGTTTCTCTCCAAGTCCTAACTTGTGAAGAAATATCTTGGTTTTTTTTTCTATCTGATACATTTTTGTCTCATGTTCTGCATAAATTGCAGAGATCTTATGCTCAGTAATGTGATAACTTTCTAACTTAATTTTAACAGCTAAGGTAGCAAGTTCTCTCAAGAGGGACAACTCTTGAATACCCATTTAGAACTTTCTATCAAGAAAGACAACTCTTGTAAATTAGCAGAGAGGTAAAAAATACTTTTTAAGAAAATTGATTTATGGACAATGTCTTAACGAAATATATTGATTGTGATAACAAAACCATTGAAGATTGTGTTCATCTTCATTCCCTACTATTTCATAGAGGATAATGACGGTTATAAACTACAGAATTCCAAATCATGTATGCTACAGAATAGAGAGACCACAGTGATATTGTTTGCCTTTAATTAATGGAGAATAAAGGGTTTTTCCCCTGGAGAAAAATCCCAATTTGAAAAAAAAAATGGCTTAAAATTATTCACAAAAGGACTTTTGTCCCAAACAGTGCTGTCTCAGTAGTAATTGTGCATGAATGCAAACTGAAAAACACTCATTTATACCATTTTCATGCTTAAAATGACTATATGTGCAGATTTGAGGGTCTATTTATGTATCATCACTGACATCTTATTTCAAATGAGGGTTTACCTCTCAAAAGGGGGTCTGCAAATTGAAGTTCAGTCAAATTCATCTTTCATTATAAATTTCCCAATTTGATAAAAATGACGCATATTTTCCCAATAAAAAAGGGTAGAGGTACTTTTGAAAAAAGCCAACAATATCACTGGGTGACCTGTCTCGTACATAGAGATATCACAGTAATTTCTTTATAGGCTCCTTTTTCATGTAAATAAAAAAAAAATATCCTCAAAGGAAAAATCTCCACAACCAAGAAACAACAAAATGAATTATTTACCTACTCTCACCAAATAAAAGATGTTACTTGGGTGCACGCACACTTCTTCATAGAATGTTGCCTTGGAAACTTATCAAATGTGAAATCGTTTTTGTTTTGTTTTCCAAACACCTTTTACCTATGTATTGTAAGGGGAAATCTAATGTATGGGGACATAATTATTTTTAACACAAAGGCAACTATTGGTAATAAAATCTGATTTTTGAACATTGAACAATAGAGAAGTGTTAACAATCTACAGCAGTGATAATTCTGTAAAATGGCGTGATATACAATGAACTTACTCACCTTAACAGAAAATTCTAAATTACTGTTGGGAAATGCAGTTGAAAATCTGTGAAAAAAGTCACTTCCTGTTTATCTGGTAAAACATATTTTTTAATGTTATCTCAATTTATTTTGAGGAAGTAACATTTGACATGGAAGATAACATGACGAAAAATAAATTAATGGCTTACAATGGAACCTAAGCCATTTACATTGTCTCAACGGTAGTTTGGTATTTCGGAATGTAGGATTTAACTATACCCATGTGTGTCCGTATCATTCTTACGATGACAAAAACCATTTTTCTAATTATCTATATTAATGGAGATTGTTGGAAAATTTATGTATCTCCGAGTCCTCAATTTACTTATGTTATCCCTGTGTCAGTATTAATCTTCTGTTAATGCCGACCTTAGAGATTTGTTTAATTCTTTATACGGTACAAGAACATGACTTCTAGTCACATTGGAAGCACATGCGCTTACTAATGGGATTCTTTTAAGTATAATATATTTGGATAAGATGTCAAGGTTTTAGTTTTGTTTTTACATTTCGTTGATTTTTGTCTATTATTTAAAGATAGTATAGTATTTTGATTTCACTTATGAGGGTCTGGATCGGGGCACAGTCTGTTATTTTGTAAACATTTTATTTTCACCCCTTTTTTCTCTAATCATTAAAAAATTAACCCCTTTTTTCTCTAATCTTCAAAAAATTAATCCCTTTTTTCTCTAATCTTCAAAAAATTAACCCCTTTTTTCTCTAATCTTCATTTTTTAAGGGCATTATTCTTTAATCATTTAACCCCATCCAAACCCTCACTTATAGGAAAAAACTAAAAAGGATGATAAATTTGATATGCTATGCATTTGTTTTCCCAGTATAAAAATTAGAGTGTCGAATATGAGGTTTCTAACTTTCAATAACAAAGTAACAATCAACCATTGATAAGGTTCATGGAACAATCAAACATTGGCATGAGAATAATGTTAACATAGATGTCAAGGGAGAGAACTTGATCAACCGATTGGTTTGTAAAACTTTGATTAACTGCTACAGGGGTTAGTAGCTGGACTAATGTGTCCGATTTTTGTTAAAAAATGTTTGTTGTTGTAATATGAATACTGTAAAGAATTATTATATAATCAATATAGACCATGTAGACATAAGAAGAGCTGTGTTTTTTTTGGCAAAAATGAGAAAATACAAAATATGAAAACTTAAGGGAAATGAGATATTGTACAATTTCCTGTACATAATATTCTAAATTTTGCAATGCTTTACAATGCATCAACAGTTTTGTTATACAATATTATTCCTATTGACTTTTACTTAAGGATGGATACCAAGTTAGTTATTAACAAATATTTATATTTTATGATCTTGGCTTTGCTGTTATAACCATCTCTCAGAAGAATCTAATGGTTATCATCTTTATTTTTAATCTCAGAATGCACCATATGGTTGTGCATGAATGTGGTTTTTCGTATGTGTACACTTTGTAGCAAGGTTATAGCAAAATCAAACAGAAAAAGCCTTGTTTGGAAGACTAATAATGATTATTAAGTTGAAGTTGTTCTATGAAATGTTTACTTCCTGTCTCTCAAGGACGTTCAGCACTTGTGAAGGACATCTAGATTGTAAAACACACAACTGGTCAAGAGCTGTGTCAACACTTGTGTTTCTGTTAATTCTGTGTCGGCCATCTTTGTTTGAACATGATGGATTGAAAATACAAAATTAGAGAACATGTTAGAAGCATTTGTGAACAAATATTAGGTGACCATATTAGATGGTTAAGAGTATGTCAAATAATGCTCAAGCAGATTCTTAAACTGCACTATTTGACATTTAATAGTACAAAATGTATAACAGTAAGTTGATGTTTCTTTAGTGAAGTTCTATATGTGCAGGCATTATATCTCTCTTATTCAAGACAAAAAGAATTGTAAATTCAAAAATTATTGCAATTTTTAGAGGATGGCTAAAAATGCAAGACTAATTATTGCAATTTCAGGAAAAGCTACATAATATATTATGTATGTAAATAAATGTATCTGATATTAGCTAGAATGCAATTAAGTTCTTGTTATTGCGATGCTCAACCAGTCATATTTTTTGCATTAATAAAAACCTCTGAATATTTTCAGAATTAACAGTACACTTAATAAAGATCATTGAAGTACAGTTTGCTTTGTTTATTAAGAGGCTGTTCAAGCAAATATCAGGCAAATCCTATGATTTGGGTGGCACATCATAATTTTTTTTCCACTGAAGTTTTGGTTCCAAAGCAATGTTTATATCATACAAAGGATATTTATGTCAAAGATATTTTTGAATCAACAGTGGATGGCTCAGAAAATGATTTTAAAGTTCATTATTAAACAATGCAACAAAATTTTGTACAAAATGAAGAGTTATCTCCCCTTTTCAATGAATTTTTCAGTGTTTTCTATGTATTTTTTTCTCTTTATTTGTTGCAGTTAATAAAAAAACAAAATTTAATTTTGAGAAAGAATAAATTTGTGATATTAAATAGATTAAAAAAATTTGAAAACAAAATATGTCATGTGCCATCCACTGCCTGTTTTTCCATGGACACCCCTTAAACATCAGAAAAAATTTTTGCTTAATTTGTTAAAGGAAAAAAATATAAAGAATTTAATAAGTATATCCATATTTATAAAATTATTTTTGATATTGTTAAAAGTTTTTGGCAGGTGTTGTTTTAAATTCATTCCATAAATAAAGGTGATCACATTTCAACTAGGTATATTGATGTAGAATTAATAGCCATCAAAGAACCTTGCTCTTTGATAAGTATTACTTCAAAATTACTGATTAAATATATAGATTGATCTTATCCAAGCAAGGGGCATTTCATATGTGACTAAGGTTAGATTGTCTCGATGTGTATTTTAGATAAAACGGTATTTGTCCACTTGGCAACGATCAAGTTTTTTGTTTAGATAATTGATATTTTTTGTGAATAAGAAAAGTAAATTTAAGATTATACTGACCTTATATCGATTTTCTTTATTTCAGAGTGATAAAAGAACGTCGAGAACCAAAAAAATAACATACCGGTAGTGACAGAATTCAACACTTTTAAAGGTTTGTAAAACTATTATGAGTCAATTTATACACTTAAAGAACAATTTAAAACAATTTTCAACAAAGAAAGTCTAGAACCAAAAAACACAAAGCGACAGAATTCAACACTTAAAGGTTTGTAAAACTTTTTTTTAACAGTAAATATTTTATGACTCAACTCTTATGGAGCTAGAGACATATAACTTTAGTTTATTAAAGTCGTTGATACTTTTGCATTGAAATGTTTTGTCCATAAATTTCATAAATTTATGTTGGTCATACATGAAGGGTATTTTTTAAAAAGTATACCGTTTATTATAGGATGCAGTGTACTTTTGATTAATTATTGTTCTATTTTTATGAGCTAAAAAGCACCTTTAGTTCATATCCATAAATACGGATATACAGAGCAATAATTAGCTAAAGATATCTTTCAACATTGTCAATTTCCTAAACATGCTTCTGAAAAGTAATGTAAAATTTTAAGTGGGCATTTTCAGTAAATCTTGAATAATCGATCTTAGAAAAGAAAAAAACATGAATGTGTTTGTTTTGTAGAGTGAGTCATTTCATTGTGTCCGTAGTTTAGCGACAATATCTTTCTTTTCCTCATTTATTTATTTCGAGAGTTTGAATTCATAATGAGCATTGGGACATGTCTGTACAATAGCATTCTATTAGATTGTTGTCAGACTTAGCTTTGCCATAATGTCCCCCCTATGTTGAACAAATGTTTCTATTTGACTGTTACAAGCATAGTTTTTGTCCAATATTTTTTAGAATTAATTAATTTTGCTATTTTAGAGCATAAAGTTCTGATATATTGATGGTTTTAATATAGTTTCATTTTATCTAAAACTTTTCCTGCTATTATTGTCAAGCCTTCGACTTTAGTCGAAAAAGCGAGACTAAGCGATCCTACATTCCGTCGTCGTCGGCAGCGGCGGCGGCATCCACAAATATTAACTCTGTGGTTAAAGTTTTTGAAATTTTAATAACTTTCTTAAACTATACTGAATTTCTACCAAATTTGGACAGAAGCTTGTTTATGATCATAAGAAAGTATCCCAAAGTAAATTTTGTAAAAATAAAATTCCATTTTTTCCGTATTTTACTTATAAATGGACTTAGTTTTTCTGCGGGGAAACATTACATTCACTCTGTGGTTAAAGTTTTTAAAATTTTAATAACTTTCATAAACTATCCTTGATTTGTACCAAACTTGGACAGAAGCTTGTTTATGATCATAAGATAGTATCAAGAAGAAAATTTTGTAAAATTAAATTTCCACTTTTCCGTATTTTACTTATAAATGGACTTAGTTTTTCTTCCAGTTAACATTACATACAGTCTGCAGTTAAAGTTTATAAAACATTTATTAGATTCATAAACTATCCTGGATTTTTTACCAAACTTGGAAGCTTCTTTCAATCAAAAGACAGTATCGAGAGGGAAATTTTTATTGATGTTTTTCCTCATTTTTGTTGAGTCTGTGATTAACAGCAAAAGTAGGCGAGACACTGGGTTCCGTGGAACCCTTACGAATTTTTAATTGAGTTAGTTGCTTTTTAAGAAAATAGTTGTTTCAAGATTTTCTTAAAGGAGATATGATAAACTAAAAGCCATATTTTGCTTCTTTAATTGCAAAAGTAGTAAAGTTATCCAAGCAGGTCAGAGTTATCTTTGTTTTATTGATAAATGGACAGGTTGATTTAATCAGGATATTTAGGTGAATACAGGTCACTTGTGATGTCTTTATGTCAAATTAGACATATTTGACCAAAAAATGGCCATTTACGTATGGTTTTTTGAACAAAATAGGTATGAGTCAAGGATTTATCCAAAAATGTTTTACACACTTAAAACTTTTTTTTAAAACATCTTCTGGCTTTTGAGTAAAGCCTTGGTTCATATAAATTCAAATATTAATGATAAGATCTCAAATAAGACTTTTGGGGTGTTTCATTCAGATTATAGCATTTACACCCAAGAAGTATAATTAAGTTTGAAGCCTCAATACAAATGTGTAAGAAACACATTGTTGACCTTTGAGAGTACTCGCATTTCCTGAAAGCCTCATTATGAATCATAAGTAGGACATGTTTTACCCCCACTTAAATATCAATTAGTGCACCTGAAATGGATTTAAGTTTCTGGGTCCATCCATACCTGTTAATAGTAATGGATTTCATCAGCAGTAGGGGACCATCAGTGTTAATAGCTGAATCATAGAAATACATGTTAAGTTATTTGATAATCTTTGGGAATAAATTTGATATTTAATATGTTTAATAAGTACTAATAAATTAAGGCGACATTCAAAGATCTTGCTAAAATATTAAAATGGATTACTAACCTTTGATAATAAGTTTATTGAAGTGTCAATAATCTTACATTAATTGAGGTAGATTTCTGAGCTCTGTAAACTTCTGGTACCTCACAATAAAAATTAGGATTGCATATTTCATTAATAATACATTTGTAATTGTTCTGCTTAAACTCCAAAACCAAGTATAAATGTATCTGTGAAATGATTTTTAGTCATTTAAATATATTTTTAATTTTTGTCTCATTAATTTTCTAGATTATACAGTGACCATTTCTATTTAAATTTAAGACATAATTACAGAGAGCTGGAATAGTGAACAAGCAGGGAAATATACACACTGTAAAATTAATGACTAATGGAGAAATATTACCTTCTAAACATGGAAAATTGTCTCTTTTGACATAGAATTTAGTACAAGTTTTTGATTCCTATTTGAAACACAATTATCCAAACCAAGAAAAGAACAGCTATTACTGATCATAATTAAGAGTCAGTTTCTGTGCTTTGATTAGTATATCTCATGTATATATATATATATATATATATATGTAAATGAATTCTTGATTATTCAAAGCAAAAATATCCTTCAAAGTAATAGTTTTAACTTAACGTCTAATTTTTTTTCCTTTTAAATGTAATTTAGATGGATCTTGTTCAAGCTTTGCCAAAAACTGTAATGCTAAAAGTCTGCTGTTAAAAGGGCGTAATCAGTACCCTTAGGAATGCATGTATAAAATATTTATCAGCAAAATGACAGTATCTTTCTCAAAACCAATTTATGACCATCTTTAGAAATTGTTTTGATGAGATGATTGATCTGAGCAGAGATAAGTGAGTCCATTAAGTCTACTATGAAAGTCTCATGACAATACCAGAGCTCAGACTGAGGGTCTCTTGTTGGTATTCAGCAAATTATAATGTCAATTATCTCACTAACATTTGAACCAAACCCAATGTAAATAAGATTGGGATTAAAGTTCAATGTTATACAATTTTTTTTTAGTAGATACTATTTTAGCATTCAATTAGCCCTTTCTGGCTGATTTTGCCGAAATTTTCATTCATTATTTTCACCTCTTGCTGTATATTTAATGAATGGAAGATCCAACTTGGCCATATTCATGACGATTTATGTCAGCACATTTTTTTAATTTCAAAGAAGCAAAAAAAAAAATATTTATAGAAGTCAATATCTGAGCCTCAAAATTTAACAAAAAAACAAGGAACAATTAAGTACTACACAACAATTGGTGGATTGATCTGTAATTCTGTCTACTTTTAAAAAGTCAGACCCACTCAGAAAGAGTGACCAATGTTGTCCCTGATACTTGACATAAAGGAAGTGTGGATTACAGCAATATAATTATACCCCACGCAACGAAGTTGCGGAGGGTATAATGTTTTTGACTTGTCCGTCCGTCCGTCAGTCCGTCCGTCCGTCAGTCCGTCCGTCCGTCAGTCCGTCCGTCCGTCAGTCCGTCAGTCCTGTTTCTTGTCATCGCAACTCCTCTCAAACCACACATCAGAATTTCACGAAACCTTTTCAGATAATAAGGACATACTATGTAGTTGTGCATATCGACGGGAAATTGCGATTCAATTTTTTTTCTAGGAGTTAGGCCCCTTTGAACTTATTTACTTTAATGTACTACTGCAACAGTTTGTCATCGCAACTCCTCTCAAACCACACAACAGAATTTCACGAAACCTTTTTAGATAATAAGGACATACTATGTAGTTGTACATATCGACGGGAAATTGCGATTCAATTTTTTTTCTAGGAGTTACGCCCCTTTGAACTTATTTACTTTAATGTACTACTGCAACAGTTTGTCATCGCAACTCCTCTCAAACCACACAACAGAATTTCACGAAACCTTTTCAGATAATAAGGACATACTATGTAGTTGTGCATATCGATGGGAAATTGCGATTAAATTTTTTTTCTAGGAGTTACGCCCCTTTGAACTTATTTACTTTAATGTACTACTGCAACAGTTTGTCATCGCAACTCCTCTCAAACCACACAACAGAATTTCACGAAACCTTTTCAGATAATAAGGACATACTATGTAGTTGTGCATATCGACGGGAAATTGCGATTCAATTTTTAAAGCAATTGCTTTTATGCCGTCGCGTATGGCCATCTTTGTGACCCAGATCAGAGACTCCGCCCAGATCAAGCCATAGTATTTTGTTAAACAGGCTCCTGGTCAGTCATTCTTTAACACCTATGTATGTTTTCTAATGCAATACATAGCTTGAAACTTTAAAAAAAAGTTAGCGGATTTAAGAAGTTTCAGAATATGTTCTTGTAGATGTATTTTTGTATTTAAAGGGTCAACCGTTTGACTATCAAATAACATAGAAGTCCGAGTGAAAAAAAGTACATTTTTATAAATGCGATTCCATTTTCCGCCGTTCGTACTATGTTTCAACAAAATATGGATTCATTTCAGTTGTTGATTTAGTATTGAAAATTTAACTGAATTATCTCCTAATAAATACGTTTTTTTATGTTTAATTTGTGTTTCTTTAAGAGGTCAGGTGCTCTTGTTCATTCATAAAATTATCGTTCATTCATACATTTATCGTAAAATCAAAATCACTACACAGGTTAATGCGTAGTGTCAAATTATTACCTGTAATCTAAAAATAGACAAACTTTATTTGCGCAAATAATTTAGCGGAACGAAACCCTTGTTGAAAACACATAACAATAAGTTCGTTTTCCTTTTCTGTCAAAACTCCGTAATATTTATCGATCACCTTATTAATGAAATGGACCCGTCCAAACGTAGTAGATGCCAAGTCGGTCCAGATGAAGAGAAATTTACAATTTGGAATTTTCTAGTTTATTAATACATAGATTGAAAAAAAGTACGTCTTTTTAAATATCATGATCAAAACTGGGTTTGCATAACAAATGTCAGATGAAACCATTATCCTCGTCTTTTCAGTGAACAAGTCTACTACGTTTGTTGACACTCGACGGTCCACCGTGTTAGCAATTTTATTTCACATGTTTTCGAAATATTGAAGATCATTTTTCGCAATGTTTCCTGAAAATTGATAAATATCAAAGCAACGTAGAGCTGTTTGTTCTTGTTGGTATAATAAAATTGAGAATGGAAATGGGGAATTTGTCAAAGAGACAACAACCCGACCATAGAAAAACATACAACAGCAGAATTAATTTAAGGTCACCAACAGGTCTTCAATGCAGCGAAAAATTCCCGCACCCGGAGGCGTCCTTCAGCTGGCCCCTATACAATATATATACTTGTTCAGTGATAACGATTTAATGTCATGTTTGTCTGTGATGACCCCCCCTTTTCGGGATTGCATGAGAATTGTAGTTATCTCATACCCACATGCACTTGTTTCTATCCATAGGATTGTCGACTATCCATATAAAACTATTTATATGGATAATCGACCTTCCTATGGATAGAAACAAGTGCCTGTGCTCGTACCGCATCAGAAGGACACATCAACTGAGCAATAATGTTTGGAACTTAGTTTTAAAAATGATGACAAAGTAACATTATGAAAATATTTTTATTAAGCTGAAATATACATTTATTCTTTACATGTTTATGTCTTGTAAGATATTTTATTTCTTTCCCGTTTTTTAACATTTGCGTCTGGAAAGTTGAAATGTTTTAACTTAATCATTTGTGTTAATGGTTAAATATAAATTAATAATGAAAATTTTTTAAATTAAATCAATAAAGGAAATTATTGCCAAGAGAGTTACAAACACTGCCAGGGGATAATCCATGATGATTTCTTTTTGAGTTATATGTTTCAGCACATGTATATTTGACCCCAACTTTAGCCTGGTAAACGTGTTGTCTCCTTGTGAAATATAAAACATATTAAAAATGACTTTCTGCTAAAGTCTTTTATTTATATAAAGTTAAAACCTTATTACTTTTAACTAGACAACACTCATGTCAGGTTTAATTCTTGTATATATGTGGATGAAAAATAAAAGTCCCCAAACATTAACATGGCAGCAATTGCTTTTACAGCCTTTAAGGCTTTGATTTTTCTAGGAGTTACGCCCCTTTTAACTTATTTACTTTAATGTACTACTGCAACAGTTTGTCATCGCAACTCCTCTCAAACCACACAACAGAATTTCATGAAACTTTGTAGATAATAAGGACATACTATGTATATTGACAGGAAATTATTATTCAATATTTTTTCTTATACAATTTTTTTTTCTTATACTTAATTAATTTCTCCAATGACAATGTGGGGACGTGGGGTATGTGAGCGTGCTCACTAAGGTTCTTTAATTTTTAAGGCAGTGACTTCCACAATGGCTTTAAATATTTGTTCAGTGGATTTCATTATAAAGATTTAAGAGCACTGATAAGGGTAGTTTGATCAGGAAAAATATAATAATTCAATCAATCAATATTTTGAACCAGTTCTTATAGACCTGAAATAATTTATGATTGTCCCTCTGTCTGAGTAAGGCTTGCAATAATGCAATTTACCTTGACCAATCCTTACAAAACATTTACATACTGTTTACAATTATTGTCGAATCCATAAAGATTCAGGTTGCTTTCAATTTTTAGTTGTGATTTCTACTTTTGTAATGTCATATGATGACAAAAATGGAATTATAGTTAATCTGCCGGTTTTGTTCTGACCAAAGCTGATTACAATTTTGACACATTGCTATGCTCAATTAAATGTCATAGAACTGATGACTTTTGTTTTTGCATTTGATATAGACACTTTGAATTATTGTAGCAAACAGTCCAATACAAGTTATTATCAACAATATATTTCATACAACTATCTGCTATTATTAAGTGCTGGGACCTTATTTAGACGTTAACAATCATTTTGAAATTGATTATCTATAATAATTGTATAAAATTAAGTACTTTGATGAATTATAAACATTATTAAAAATACATTGTAATTTAAGCCATTAAGGATTAATTAACTGTAATTGAGGATTTTAACCCATATCTTGTTTAAATCCAGATAAAATTATGGAACATCCTGCTATTTTGAAAGAATTTTTCAATGGCATTTTTATAGTAACTCAATACATTATATTATGAAGGGAAACGAAAATGTTCTGACATTTTAGAAAAATATTTTTGCACTAAAAAGTTGTTGTTTTTTTACAATCATTAAGAAATATCTACACTGTTGTCGGAAGGTTTGTTGATAAAAAGTTTTTCAAATTTTATAATCTTGACATTTTTGTTAATTAAAGATTAATGATAAACAGTGTTCAGCAGAAAGACATTTTGTGTCTGCAATATGAATAAAAGGAAGTATGGGCTCTATATTAATGAGACAGCAACTATACAACACAAAAAAAACTAAAGATTGTCAAAATACTTATAATTTTAGGAACTGGCATAGCATATACTTAATATGGCAAAGCAATTTTCAATTTAATTATTGTGAATTTTGGAGGGCAATATATATTGACCTCTAAATGTCTTCTTTATTCTTTTGTGACGTTGGGTTGCTGTATATTTAATTATTAAGGTAAAGCACTCAAAATCCTAAATACCTTTCAACATGTTTAATTTAGTATATCTGTTACTAAGTTTTGATATCTATACATTATATATTTCCTTGGTCACGAGTTTTGAGGGAAATACTTTTCCAACAAGATATGTTGTTTAGTATCTGGTTATTTACCCGTCTTAAATAGTATTTGTCAATGTCAGCGGATGGAAATCTTATTGTATTGTTTAGCTTGTTTTTAAGTCCGCTGTGACTGGACTTCGATTACATTAGGGATTACCACTAGTCATTCAGATGAGCTCTTTAATCTTCATTGAAGCCCTAAAAAAATCCTTCATTAGCGATACACAAGATGAAATGGCCAAGTAAATCCCTTATGTCAAAGAAAATCAATACCATCATGCCATGTTCTATTAGCGGTCCTCATGGCCGGACATTAGGTCAGTTAATTGTCAATTGGTTGAATGTGGTAATGGTCAGTATTTAGCCACCTGCAACAAGGACAGTATTGGCCTATTTTCCATCTGACTGTTAGTCTGTTATAAACATCTGCTGCTGACCATTGGTCAGTTTGTATATTATATAATGAGGTTTTAATTGTCTAGACACTGATCAAAGATTTAATGGTACCAACTAATGATAGAAAATCAATTGTATTTAGTTGGGTATTTGGATGGAGATTGTGAAAGTTACTGGTAGTGATTTTGGTATCTATGATATTGACTAGGTTGTATGCATTTATTTTTTTGTTAATAGAAAGAGCTTTTTAAAAAAACATGTCTTCTTGCAAGTGGTTCATTCAAATATGGCAATAAAAAAAGCTTATCTTATTTGAAATCAAAATTGTTGATAGGATAATTCAAATAGATATTAAGTTTTATGGTCTTAGATGTGTGCTGGTTTACTTATTTTGTTATTCCAAGAACTTGTATGGTTTCAATATACTGTACATAGTTTATTTGTTTTGCTCATTGTAGAAGGCCATACTCACTCAGTGCTTTATAGTTGTTCACATCATTTTCCTAGTTTTTCAAATTGTTCCTCAGTGAATAGTTCTCTCATTGGAGGTTATATTTTATTTCATTATTTTCACATGAATGTTTATGCTGAAATGATATGATTTAGTTCTGAAGCCTTAAATATTGTCATTAATGTATTGCTTTATCTTGTCAAAGACTCAGAAGTACAGGTAGCTTTACCATGTCTGTCTAGATTGTTCATCATTTTTTTAAATAATCAAAATTCACAAAGACATATCAAAATTTTTTTTGACAGGAAATAAAAAACAAATGACTAATGTGCAAATAGATAAGGTACGTGCAGATTAATCTGACATCGAAAAAATATTAATGACTAAAAAAACACGCTCAATACTTAATTCCCTTATATTCATAAAATCTCAGTACGGTATTCTCAAATTCTAATTAACTTGATGCATTTTCATATGAAAAGGATGAACAGCTTTCAATCATCTATTTGTATGTACTTTAATAGACAATTTTCACTAAAATAGAAGGGTTAAAATTAGAGAAATATGCCTTTTAGATTGAAAGTGCATATGATAAATATTTTTTGTAATTAACAGTTTATCATAATAAGTGCATCGATCATGCTAGTTTTCCATCCTATTGAAATTACAATAATGCTGTTTGTTTCGGGTAATATTGTGTTGGTGGTTTGCTCTCTGTTTGACTTTTACTCCCAAACTATTTATAGCAAAATGTCAATTCTTAATTCAGTATAATCAAGTCTGCTAAAATTTTTCATCAATTAAAGCTTGACAGATTAGTTTCTTTACAGTTAGGATGGTTTAGCATTTATAAATATTCATAAACTTTTTGGTTTTTGTCAACTGTCCATGTTGATATGTAACTTTTCCGCATTATATTCAAGTTATGCATATGCTTCCAAGATCCATGTCAAGACCAATATCGATCGTGCAGTGTTTCTGATTAGATGCAGGTCCCTAGGGATCCAATGTCATATTTCATTTCCATGGGATCTGACCTTTTTGTGGCTAATATTTTTGCCAATTCACTGAAATAAATAACAGTAATAAGTTTCCATGTCTCTTTAATTAACCACTGAAGCAAGATTCATTGTCAGTTTTAAAGTTTAATTAAAAAATGAAGTCTAGTTATCTGTCCCTTGATGATATTTTCTAAATTTTAATGATTTACTTTTACATGCATGATTGCTGAGCTTCATTAAAATTTGATTGTATAATTTCTAAAGCATATCAATAAACAGATTTTTTTTAAACTTTTTTTACTAAAATAACGAGATATTTTAATCCACAATTCCAAGAAATTTTGACTTGGATAAATGAAGTCTAGTTATCTGCCCCTTGATGATATTTTCTAAATTTTAATGATTTACTTTTACATGCATGATTGAGCTTCATTAAAATTTGATTGTATAATTTCTAAAGCATATCAATAAACAGTTTTTAACTTTTTTACTAAAATAACAAGATATTTCAATCTATGATTCCAGGAAATTTTGAATGGATACCTGCTTATACAATTTGTTGATGGGTGAGAAAGTACTTATATACTCCATCCTGGTACATTTTAATCGAGTCCAGTGCAATTTATATGTAATATAGTCACAGTGGGAATTTGGAATGATTAGAAGAATAGATTCATTTGTTATTTTCCGTAATTAATTTTGTTCTCAATGTCAATTAAAATTGCCGTAATATAAACCTTATAGTTTCCGTATTGATTGGCAGTGAACTGAATATGACACGTTTTGTAATGGAACATTATTTCCACATCTCATGGGTATTAATTTTATGTAACTCATGTAATATTGCAAAGTTTCCTGTTGAATTATAAGATTCTGAAAGGTTGTATATGATCTGAAGTCTCTGAGGGCTGATAGATATGTATTGCAAATCATCTTGCATTCTTGATAATAGAAATTTAAGTAAATGTTGGTTTGAGAATTGATCATATTTCAACCTTGTTCTAAAAAAATTTGGTTCAATCAAATGAACGTGTTGAACTGTATTATTTCTTTTTAGTATCAACTGGTTCCTTTAGTATAAAAGAGGGGTTCCTGAGCCCAATAAGAAAGTATGACAACAAGCAAATTTTACCCCCCAAAAAACCAGCGAATACTGTGAATATTTAAAGAAAATTGGGGCTCAGAGTAATTATTTGTTTTTAATTTACAAAATTGCATATTTACTGTAGATTTAGAAAGTATTGCTGTCATTTAGTATTGAGATATCAGGAAAACCTGTATAAAGATACACGGATCAGAAATTAGAATGTGAGTTCTTGTTATTGTGCTACTCATCCAGTTGCATTTAATTTGCATTGATAAAGACCAAGGCCTCTACAATAACTTTTTTTTCAACTTGTCCTGTAGAACAAGTACATACCAAAATTTACTTGTTCGAATGAAATTGTTACTTGTCCAAAAAAAATTCTATTAAAAATAACCTTTTAACATTTTTAGTTGATTCAAGGAGCAAAACGAATTTAAACAATTTAACAGAATTTGATGTATTTCAAAATTTCAAAAATATAAGTCAAGTACAAATGCGAAACTAGTCATGTCACAGGAATTAGGTTCTAGTTTACATCAATGTCCAGTCTCACCAGACTCTAAACATGAGGCACCATCTGATAGGCCTGTACACTCATTTGATTTGTATTCTGTTGGGTTTTTTTAAGTTGAAAAAAGTTTATTCAAATGCAATCAATAAAAAGAAGAAGATGAGCCATCATAAGGTGTGATTGCCAATGAGACAACTCTCTGCAAGAGACCAAATGACACAGAAATTAACAACTATAGGTCACCATATTGCAAGGATTGTTTTTTTATACTTATGATTAAATATGATTTTGTGAAATTCATGGGAAATAAAAAAAAATATTTTTGTGAAAAAATTACTGGTATGGTATTTATTATAAGGAAAAGAATAAGGTAGCAAAATGAGGTACTGATTTGTCTTGGTCCCGAAATGTCTCCTGCCTTGTCAAACTGTCTATCAATCATGTCTACTAAATATGTCTTCTACAGTGCCAAACTGTGTATTAAAATGATTAAACTTGGAGCTGAATCTTTCAAGGTGAGAACTGTCCTGTAAAGTTACCTTATCTACAAAGCCCATCATTGATTCCATCCAGAAAAGTATACCTTTTACCTGTTAAAAAGTACCTGATAAAGAACCAGTTAAAAATTATCGATTGCAAGTAAACATGTTAATAAAAAAGGTTTTCATTTGAATAAACAGAATTCAGAAACATGTCAAAATAATATTTGTTTTCTTGTTTTTTGTTTATAATTACTTTAATTGTTCATCAAAGTTGGATTAAATTTATTTTCTACAGATTAAGTGTACTTGATACAGCTTTACTTGTCCGACCTTTTGTCCCTCTGGTACCGGACAATCGGACAAGCGTTATTGTCGAGGCCTGAGACCTCGAAATAATTTCTGAATTTACAGTAAAAGCGAAATTTAAGAAAAGAAATGACATTTTGTCCACATGATACACATATTCCCTTAAAACTGGTTAGTTCAAAGCTGTATATGAGATTTAATTCTTTTAATTGAATGAATATTATGTAGCGAATCAACTGAAATAGTTTTAAAAATTTTGAATTTGGAAATGACATTTTGTTCACATGTTGTTCATCATGATTTCCTTAAAACAGCTGTTTGTTCAAAGCTGTAAATGAGATTTGATTCATTAAATTGAATGAATATTATGTACCTTCAACTTGGAGTTAAGGGATTTAGGGGTTTGGATGCTTTGACAGTAGATCAAAAGGTTCACCATACATGACAACTATGGATGAGGGAGCTGCCAGCTTTCGATGATTATTTTCTAATTCCCCAAACCCACGATCAAACATTCCGATTATGATGTTTGACTGAAACAATAGATCATCATTATATAAATGACATTAGGTTCAAATGCCATGAGAATGTCGCCCAATAGTCACATCAAGAGAACACATAGATCATGTTGCATTAAATAATTATTTTAATGGTTCTCTGTAGAGATGGAAAGTCTGGTTGGCTTTGTGACATCGTGACAGGGAATATTTTATCAGTATTATTTCTCGATTTGACTGTTGTGTTTTTGAGTTGGTTTTTGGGGGGGAGGGGGGGGGGGGGTGGCAATCTTCATTTTTGATGATACAGAATGAGATGAAATTATAAATTCAATGTATTAACATATTCTATTAAAATAAAATGAAAGAAAATAAGCATTGCTAATAAAATACAAAGAAAACCGGAAATTTAAATCATTCTTTTTAGCTTATAGACTTATTGAGACAGGAATTATAATTATACGGTTGCTATGCAATCATCAGCTTTGGAGATGAACATAGCTTCAATAATTTATAGTTTGCAGAAAGACTATGAAAATGTTCCTTTGTTTTTATGCAATGATATTCTTTAGAGGTTTATGCTGGGCACTTAGTGCATATAATGATGTCTTCGTGTACTTTATATAACTTGGCTTCTGGGTGTTGAACAGCATGATTTCATACAAGGAGATTATCGAGTTTGATCTAAGTTTTGGTAAATGTAGGCATTATATGATATTGTTTTGTTTCTATAATTGTCTGCAGGTTAATGGGCTGAAGCGAAGCATGTACGTCTCTTTTTATATCTGACCTCGGCTGTAGATTTGACAAGGTGAGATTTTGGGTAGATTTGTAATCCACAATCCTATTAAATATTAAGAAACTAAACAGCTCTTTTTCTTGTTTCAAAATTACAATATGAATCATATCATACATTATTGTAGTAAATAAACGGCTTAATTTTTAAGACATTTATTTTACCACTGGTCTTCGTGTTCTGTCGACTATATTATTTGTTTTCATTTTTCTCTTTGATGAATGTTCTTGTGTGTGTTTTTGCTGTATTTTTGACACATAGTGTGTCATTTCAGCGATATTTTAACCTTGTCATAAAGCGGGATATTTGACTAGCCATTAAACCAGGTTCAACTCACCATTTTTTCTTTATATGTCCTATTACCAAGTCAGGAATTTGGCAGTTGTTATCAATTGGTTTGTCTATATGTATGTTGGCATTTGTTTTTGTTTCACTTCAGTATTCCTGATGTCCTTTTGTTTTCTTCTTATAGTTGGTGTGTTTCCCTCGGTTTTGGTTTGAAACCCAGATTTGAATTTTTCTCTCAATGCATTTATGACCTTTGAACACCAGTATACTATTGTTGCCTTTATTTTTTGTCAGTTTCTATATTATCCTTCTTAACTACTGTTCTTTAAATGCTTTATGCATATTAGATAAAACAAACATTATAGACATAAGTAAGAGGAAGCAAAGAAAACATTTGTCTATCATTTATCTTTTTGTTGTTTTTGGATTGCTATCTCAATGGCATATTCTCTACATCTTCCATTCAAATCTTAAAAAGTATGGAAGACAGTCTTTTCAAGTTATAAGACTAATTTTTAATTAGAATTGTTTTCCATTTAATACTTTAGTTTGGATTTAATGATCATTAATGCTTCTTCTCTGTGACTTCGTGACAGGGAATATATTATTAGAATTATTTCTGGATACTGTGGTGTTCTAAATATGGCATTTTTGCATTTTGTCTTCCTCAAATGATTATACAGACTTGAAGAAAATTACTATTAGCTCTTCTTACTAGTTAAATATGAAAAAATGAAAATTAGACAGTAAAAAATTACACTGAAAACAGGATATTTTAATCTTTCTACATAGTTATGATTTATTAAAACAAATTATAATTATACAGTAGCTGTTCATTATATTATAATTGTCTCTAGAAGTTTTTTAGGGGGATGAACATCAGTTCAATAATTCCAGTTTGTAGAAAAACTAAAATGTTCTTTTGTTTTTCTGCATTGATCTTCTTTAAGGGTTTGTGCAGGGCACTGCAAAAGATCATGTCATCCTGTACTTTATATAACGTTACTGTAGATAGTTAGACAGCATGATTTCATGCAAGCACATTAATGACTTTGAGCCACCTTTTAGAAAACGTGAGCATTCTTTTGATATGGTATTTTTAATTATTGGTTTTCAAATTAATGACCCAACTGATGGCTCTTAAGTACCTCCTAAGTTGTAAATTGGATAAGCTTGAATTGGGGTCAACTTGCAGGAGGCAATTTTATTGACTATTGAGAAATGAACAGCCTTTTTGTTGCACTCCTGCAAAAAATGTTAGATTAAAAAGAAAATTTGGAATTAAACTGCATCTCGAGATGAAAAGGTAATATAACCTGATGATACACCTAACTTTTATATTTGCGCTGTTGTGTTTTGTTAAAATAAACCCTCACATCTCCTTTCAAAATAATTTTGGAGGATGATGTGCCTGCAAGTTTATTAGGAAAACAATTGCTAACTATAAAGAGTACTGGATTTTAAAAAATAAAGTAGCACATACAACTGAACAATAGCAGTTAGTTCATAGACATTTATCTTTAGTTTGACATCTTTGTTTTTGCCATTATAATTATTTTGGTTCCCACTCCTTTTTCATCTGTGAGGTGTCTGAAGTGACATGAAAATAAGTCAGAAATCTTGTGTAATTGCTTCGAGTTGAGAAGCCTTTGAAGGCATTTTGTATATTTAATTATATTTTTGATCATTTGAGGGAGTATAATCTTTCAGCGCCTGAAGATTATTAGAGTATTGTGATTGACATACCATGTACATTCCAATTTAATATTTCTTTTGTGGAGATTTAACCGGTTACAACTGTTTGCTGACCTATCTATTCATTAATTTTCAAAAGAAATTTTTAGATCATTTACTGTGTAAATGGGTCATCTACTAATGAAAAAATTATTGATATCTATATTATATGGTGTCTGATTTTAGTTATAGGCAAACAAATGTAGATATATTATTGCGGGTGTTCTAATCATTTCCCTTATATATATAGGTCATCAGCTAATGAAAAAATTAGATAATGATCTAATATTAAATGGTAGTTTTTTTTAGTTATTGAAAGTATAGACATGATATTAAACATCAGATTTATTTTTGTACAGTAATTGTAAGTACTCTGCTGAAAATATGAACAGACACAAAATGACAGATACCACTATTGTATATACTCGGGTCGCATTTTAATCAAAACCATATTTTCATATACTATCAATTTTTTTTCCTTTCCAGTTTTTTCAACAACAAAAAACTACAGCCATCACATTCCTGTGTTAAGTTGATGCCACTCTAAGCTTTACAGTGAAAGAACTTTAGGTACATTTTCCTGCAGGTAACTATCCATGTGTTAGCCTTGTTAGCCAAAAGTAATAGGGCCAGGAAAGTATTGATCTTATTTCATGTCTCTGTTCAATTCTCGTTTTTCTTCTACTTCTTCAAAGCCCATCTCCTTCAAGATAATTTTTAAGTGGACTTAGGTTTATTTAACATAAAGATCAGAATATTTATTAAATTTATTTTATGAAACTACCACTATTGGTGAATACATTCAATATTTATTTTATGAATACGATAAGTCACCGACTTTCACTTTTAAGTTGGCCTTAAGTCAATTCATAAAGTTTTAAATCTCCATATTATATGAAAACTAAGCATAGCCTTCGGTGTATTTTGATTTAAATTGGTTAATATTGTTTAAAATTTTGCTATCTAGCTGTCAGTTCACATAAACTAGCATGTTTTTATGATATGAATACAAGATAAGGGAACATTTTAATCCAATTTGTCATGAATCTACATGTCTAGCTGCTTTAATGTAGGTGTCATACCACCAATTAAAAGTCCCTATCTGTTCAACCAAATTTTGCAATTTTCACAGCTTTCTAAATATTTTACCTTAAGTTTAACTTCATAGAAACTAGGTATATCCTGAATTGTACAGGTGTCACCTTTCTGCATGCCAATTTTCAACATACATTCAAAATCATATAAGAAAGAAGAGAGCTCCCGAAAGGAGGTACCACTAAAAATAAGCCCTGGTTTTCTGGAAATCTTAAATTAGTATACCATGGAGCGCATTAATCCTCAATTTTAAATGCAAACTCCTAGACAGGTAAAATTTGGCTCAAAATGGTCTTAATATATTTCTCTTTCAACGAAAGTTTCATTTCTGCAAATTTGTTGGTTAGTTTAGGTGAACAATGACATCAAATGCACTATTTTTTGTCCGAGTAGGCCTACTTTCACATACGTTCTAAATTTGAGGGAGTAATTGGTGGTATGACACCTACACACCTGAGTTGTTGGTCTATCAAGAAGAAGTAAGCTAAGTTCAACAGCACTTCTTTTTGAAGTGGTAGTTGGAAAAAGATGATTTGCTTATAAAAAAAACTCATCAAAAATACAAAAAAAAAAACATGATGGCTTTTTTTGTAAGAGTAGTATAATAATTGGCCATAATTTAATAAATCTTTTGTAAAAAAATTGAAAAGTATCCGGAATTAATCTTCTAATGACAATTTTACCATTCCCTCTGCTATATTTTGTTTAGCTGGTTGACTATAATAACTAGCTCTTGGTCCATTAAATTTGCCATATAACAGTTACAGTGTGGGGCTATTAATATTAATTTACCTAAAAAACCTCGAAAAAATAAAGAATCATTGAATGGGTTCCTTATAAAAATATATATGTTCATAAAATTTTAGGATCAAATATGATTTTTCAGTTCTTTTAAAAATGGCATTGTATTAATGGGGATCTATATACAGGGTTTACAGAATAGAGAATTGAAATGGGCCAAAAAAATAAACAATGCAGATGAATGGGCCAAAAAAATTAAGAATAGGGAATGATTTGGTGCTAAAATATAAAGAATGACAAAAGATAAAGGATAGAGGAAAGTGGCCTAAAAATAACTTGGATTGAGAGTTGTCTCATTGGCACTCACACCACGTCTTCCTATATCTATATAATAGAAATAAAGACAGGCCATATATCATATTCAGACTGTGTTTTTGTTGACACCCTTAAGGAAGCTGGCTTGTCATATTTTGGATTTTTTGTCAAATTTTCGAAATCCTCTGGTTTTATCCATTTGAATGCCTTGAAAAAATTTGCCCCGTGACCCCCATTTTTCTTTTTGTAAATCTTTTACATGTATAATGATAAGCCATCTGTAAAAGTCTTATAACATTTTAATTATTTTTTAATAGTTTTTGAGAACTGAAACTTGTCAATGATAAAGTTATGAAAAGTCAAGAGAGACAATTTTGCCGCAAAAATTTCAATGGCTAACAGTGTTTTCCCTAGGCTATTCATGCATTGCGGTACCGCTACGCATAAAATTTCGGCCGCCATGCATGTATCATACCCGCTATGCATCCCGCTATGTGTGAAATTTTTATTATCTTATAATATGAAGTGACAATTGACAAAACTCTGCAGGTGTTTCAAACTCACTGGACTGATAATTGATCATAATTAGATGCAACGCTCTGATTTTACAACCACGTTGATCAGATAGAACAACATTCAAGACTTCGATTGCATAATAGAAATCGGGAGTTAAAGTTGTTTTAATGATAAATATTATAGCCTGATACAGCTTCCAAATATCCTTCCGTGAAAAATAAAAAGTAAACCTTTTGCAGTATAAATTTTACGTTTTGAAATCATAAGTCTGACATCGAAATATTTATATCAAACGCAGTTGATTAGTTGTAACAGAGAATACACATCATTGGGTTGAAACATGATGTAACTTTGACCTCCGTAGCAGAGTTCAAAAAAAATTATGGGTCACTGAATATTCACAATTCAGATCGTTTTTGGTTTGATGTCAAAAATTGTTTTATTTTTCAAACTGATCTTTCAAACTAGTTATAATCCAGAAGAAAGTAAAAACATTGCTTGACTGTACCTTAAATTTAATATCTATATCCAAATTAAATTATTTAAAGCTGTAATCCATGATCACAAATTGAATGCTTTGTTTACAATTGTTGAAAGCCATGTGCTTTTTGGCGGGAAAATTCGGGAAACCCCTTATTAACAGGAAACAGTTACATTTCATTGTTATTTATAGACAGTAGGAATTTCATTTTGGAAATCATTTTGATTAACTGCTAAGATTTATTCATGAACAATTAATAATTTCTTGGGGTGAAACTGATAATACTTTTTTTTTATTTAAAATAATTTACATCTAGGGGTATGAAAAGGGGGGGCTGGTTTTTTTTGTGTTTTTTTTTCTATTAATATTACAAATATATAAAGTTCACCAGTCTGAAAATACATGGTTAAATGGATTTTTATTCTGAAAAACTCATGTTAATTTAATTCCTTTATTATTTCAATCATAATCAGAAACAAGCTACATGTATAAGGTATTTCAAACATATATTTTTGGCTTTTATATAAGATCGAACATTCCAGATTATTTTATATGTATGTACCTGTAGTAATAACAAACCTGGTAGAGCCTAAAAAAATTCTACAGGGCCCTTGAATAAACTTTTGGATCCAGGCTGGCCTTGAGAGAAAATGTTAAGTATTAATTAAATTGTTCCTGACTGTATTGCAGATTTATGTGAAGTTTTTAAACTTGCAAGCACAATTCATTTTACTAGTGTAATAAAAATAATTCTACAAAACAACACCGCGCTCCGCGCTGCAAATTCATCTTAGACCCACCATGCATCAAGAATTTTCTAGGGAAGACACTGGGCTAATATCTCGAAAACAAGCACAGTGACCTATATATTTTTTTGCTGTTTGGATTCCTTTATTAATCCCCGATCAATATAAACTAGTGTTTTGAAAAGTTAATTACTTTGAAACTGAGAAGCGTATGACTTTGTATATTTATGTACAAGACTGTATTGTAATCAGCAACATTCAATCTTGTTTTGCACTAGTTATAGTGTGCATACAAGCACATTTGATATGGTCATGCATTTATTATAGTAAATATTATGCAACTTGTTTATTTGTGGTACACTGTACGGACAGTGACTTCATTGTGAAAGTGTTTCACACAGTCTGGTAACACCTAGCACAACCTATTGTAAACTTTCTATACAAACAAAACAAACCAACGGTACTGTTTTTCATTCACGATTTGACATATTTATCAGATTCTCATTGAACTCTTTCTTTAGTTTATTATTTGCCGATTTCCTTGAACAAGTTTTTACTATAGCGTCAAATTTTACATAGTCTAACAATACATATATTGTGCATGTAGAAATATATTTGACGTGTTCCCATTATCAAGATTAAATGTTTATATGATCGTATAAAACTTATACACCTGAATGAGCCGAGCTTTTAATACAAAGTCTTTAACTTGAATTTAAACAGTGTGTTCACAATATTGACTTGAATGCTTTTGTATGATTCTAGACATACATGAGGAGTTTATGAACTTCTTTCAACGTTATTGATATGTCTTGATGAATTCAGATATTTACATGACAGAGTTTGTTCAGTGTTAGACGTTTATACATTCATAATTTGTGTTGTATTTTACACTTTAAGATAAGTTTGGACGTTTTCCAGGTCACCGGAAGCAAGCTATTTTATAGTGACGGAGGAAAATTATTGTGAAATTAAATTCCTAAAGGTAATTTTGATGAATTTGATTCTCAGAATATTTTGATTTGTACTTGATTATTTGTTCATAAGTACTTATACCAATTTGAATTTTTGTTGTTTTTAAAATATATGTAAAAAGTAAAATCATGTTCAAAATTTAAATGAATTCATAGAAACTATTCATATGTAAAAAAAAAGTTTTTGCTTACAATCAGACAATTTCATCGTGTGAACAAATAATGCACAAATCATGTTATTTTCTGTCACGCTGCTAAGCTTTGTAAAGTTCTGTGTCTGGAAGTTGATTTGTTTTCACAAATAGAGAAACCTTATAAGATGGATATTGTTTTTTCTGTCTTACTTGATAAACATGTTTTGAAATTTGTGATTTATAAAGTGACATAAATTAGAACTTAACTTTTAGTTAGAAATCGGTCAGACTTTTTATGGTACAGGTGAATTAGTATTTTCTAAGTAATCATGAATATTGACTATGTTAAAATATTTGATAATTACCTGGAATAAGTGTTTACTAAATACAAAGGTGTACCTATATACTTCTGCATAAATACATACAGTGTATTTGAATATTTAACGCAAGCATAATCTATAATCCTACTAAGAGCAGGTGTCACAATGGACAAATTACATCAATTTTTGCATCCACTTTGGTCAGGTTCATTCTGTCTAGGAACCTAAGGTTTTTTAACAGCCCTAAGGTTGTGTTGCTAATAGTTATAGGAAATTGAGAACTGAATATGAATCCAAGAGTTTGAGATGTATGCATCAATGCGACAACAACACAAATTACCAAAAGACATCTTGTATAGGTGTTTGCGTTATAAGCATAAATAAAAAGAGATGTGCATTAATTCATGAGAAAGTATAAGATCTCAGCCATCAATACTTAAATCCCAAATTAACAAAACTATAGGTTTTGACAATCACTGATTAGTTTGTGACAAGCACATGTAACCCTTTTTGATATTTTGACCCTCCCCCTTTTTATCTTGATCATTTAACAAACAAACAGTACATAAAAGGATGTTAGATAAAAATCAGTTGAGGTAAACGAATTCTGAAATAAAGTTTGTCAGAAAATCTTCATGTGTGAAGCTATATGTGACATTATTTTTTATTTAGTTGTGCCCTTAAGTGAAATATGTGGTTTTTGCTCATTATTTAAGGTTATATGGTGACAAGAAGTTCGTTACATCCTTGTCCTTTGGGCTTTGATTGATTAAGTTGTTTCATTGACAATCATACTGCATATCCTTATTTGCATATTTTTTGTTCGCTATATGTTAACAGTAATATACTAGATTGTAAATTTTTTATGGGAAAATGTCTATATAACAGTTGTTGTTTAAGGTTTTAAGGCTATTTACTATTACAGCATTTATATTCATACTCTTAAGCTTATATTATGTGCGTTGAAGAAAAGCATTAGGCCACATTAATCAATGCAAAAATGTGTACTTTTTATTGAAAATAATCTTACTTAACAAATACATTTAATAAGTAAACAAATTAATGTCTTATTCATTATGCTGTACAATATTTGTTAAAGAGCATTAACTAACTTTATGTCTGACTTGTGAAAAAAGATTATCATATTAAAATCCGTCTCTGTCAATGTTATATAAGCAAAAATACATTTAAGTTTCTAAGGTGTCAGAAAATTGTACTATGATATGTAATTTGTTTTGAATCATTGTCCAAGTTGATGTCTTGAGCAATGGTCCTAAATATAAAGGTCAGATAAAGTTTCAAATACTTACAACCTAGTTCCTCTTGAATGAGGCTAGGGTATTCCCCTTGACACAAATCAAAAGCTTATATTTGGTATATATATATTGATTGCATCCGTTTTCTTTGATGCACCAATATGGTAGTTCTGAGTGACTTATGATGTAAAGGTAATTTCTTGTACTGTTGACTTTTATTCTTTCAAGTGAGTATTGGTTTATTTTGATCTTATCCAAATTTTTAAGATTTTAATTTTAATAATTATAATATCTTGAATTTTTTTTTTCTCTCTCAGAATGGGGCTATACACTTGATAAAAAGTTTTCTTTTATGAGCAAAACATGTGCTAAGAATAAGCAAGATATGGGGATATGTCACTTAAACATTAACCCAATAAAACAAGTTGTCATGATCTATAGGGATCAACAAACCTTCTTCAGTAACAATCAGCTAGGTCACAAATGTTATTAGTTCTAAATTGTCTTGTATAGAACCATTTGACTCAAAAACTATTAAAGATCTGCTATCAATATTATAGAATTAATGATAAATTTGCAATAACCTTTCAAATATAATGTGGAGCTTTTTGGGGGAGGAAAGAGTTAATATTTTGAATCAAAGAACCTAGCAACTTATAATCAAAGTAATTTTTTAACATAAACAGGTTCTAGTATCCTTTTGATTTGTTGTAATAATTTAAAATTAAAAGTAATTTTGATTGCATGTCAACGTTCTAAAGATTATAAGTCTTCTCTGGGTTTTTTCTTAGGTTGTACAAATTAACCATTTTCTTTGTTTGACCTCATTTTTCAAATGAACTTTCTCTACTGGAAGTTAAGCAAACAGCAATTAAACAACAGAACTAAGCTAATTGGTTTAAAAGCAGCTGTTTCCTTATAAAGTCTGAAAATAATTTACCTTTTCAATTTTTGTTTGATTTTAAAAGGGGTAAAGAAAGACTAAATTTTAAAATAAACATTTTCCGTTGAAAGGGACATTGTTTGATAACTGAAGTAAATATACCGTGAGCATTCACTGAACTTGCTGCCACGAACGACTCGGTACAGTTTGATTAGTTATATTACGATCAGAAATAGACGTGTCTAATAACAATCTTACTATAATCACACTTACAAACAATAAATGACTTTTTGAACTCTCAGAGGTGTCGCATAAAAACACATTTAAACACACTTTGATCACAGCATCCTTATCGTGACCGAATCACCTTAAATCTTACATAGTGTTCAGCAAGGTATAAAAAATAATGGTGTAAAACCTGGGGTTATTTGAATCTGTCATTTCTGTAACAAACGCTTTTGGATAGTCACAAATTTTATAACAGTAAAATAAATATTTTAAAATGACAAAAATGGAATGGTAAAGTCTGAAATCTGGTCAACTAGTGTTTTAGATGCTTTTGGTGGTGATATATAGTGGCAAATATTACACACATAGTCAGGAATTGAGATAAGAATATGAAACCTGCTTTTACCATAACCTGACAAATAATTCTGACTTTAAACAGTAACCTGCTTGTTGTTGCTTCTCCTAAAAATTCCTAGATGCTTTTCAAAAAGGTATTGAACCCATTTTAAAGTCTTTTATAAAGAAATTTTCTAGTTTGGGGTCTTTTAACATGCATACTCCAACACTATATGTCATATCAACATTGATAACAAAAACATTTACTTAAGACCATTTATAGTGTATCTGTTGAGCAACAAATCTTGAATATACTTTCTTCATATGCATAAGATGTTTTCTATGTTTTTTTTCATTGTTGGTTTGCTGATTCATTGTGTATAATAATAATGCACTCCCCCATCTCCTTAACATCATGTTTTCAAAGGATTTTCACCCTATTTGAAATTAAAAAAAAACAACAGACATAATTCTGTGAGTAGGTGCATTCAAAGAGAGTAGATAAATATTAAAATTGTAATTGCGCCTTATCTAAATGTCAAACAGATTTGTCAATTTGTAAATTACGTTAGCATTTCCTATATGCTCTAAATTGTCAATTGAAATTTTTGAAACGTAATGATCTGTTTCCTGCCCCAGCTTTTTTGTAATGGTGAATAATTTACGTTGAATGTCAGCTTGATTCCCAAGCCATGCGGAATGTACCCTGCCGATAAAACTAGATTCATTTGTTAAGTTTCTGTAATGCACGTTTCAGGAGACAGATCTGTTGATTTGACGGATATAGAAACTGGCATGAAATGTATTTGTTACAGAATGGTTTTCCCTGCTTGATATCACTGAAATCTACATATAACGAAATTATCAATGTATTAGTCAACTAGACGACTTCATATGAAAATGTTTTCGGAATTGTTAGTCTATGTTTTCATAAGGGATTATGAATTTAGTGAATTTTAAAGAATCGAAGCACCTGGTCCATTAAAGCTTTACATGTTAGACGTAAAAAGTAAACTCTTGAAAAATATGTTAAGCTTTTATTTATTATGACTGAAATGGACCGAAGTTTGAATGCATTTTATGTGTATATTCAGACTAGACACTTGCATACCATTGTATTTTTAAGCATGATAAGGAGATTTTATAAAGTCCTTTTGTATATAAGCTGTAATGCTATGTTTTGGGATATCAATATGCCAATATTACTTTATCAAATAGGGATCTATAGGTATTAAACACTGTTTGTAGTAGATATTGATACATATTTAATAATGTGAAACTATTGTAGATACGAAATAATGGTAACTTATATACTGTATTAAGAGAAAAAGATGTATTCATAAATTATCTTAATACAAAAAAAGAGATTTGACTGAAACTTGATTTTTGTTTCTAAATACATTGTATACTGTATAAAACGAAAATAATATATATTTAAAGTGACATTAAGTATATTTTCAGTAAAAAATTGTGTAATTTGACTATATAGGATTCACCTGTTCGGATACAAAGACTTTTTGTCATATATTTGTGTGTGTTACAACGTTTTTTTCTATGTGATGTTCCACATGTTTGTTCTTGTTTTTTTCTGATAACAACATGCAAGGACAAGATAGATATAATAATTGAACAATTTTGGGATTTTTTATTTTGATTATGTTTTTGGGGGATTTTTTGTGTGACTTTTGTGTTCTAGGTGAAAAGTAAACATTTTGACAAGGTATTGTTTATAATCATCGATGGCTTTATCGTTATTTTATTTAATGAATTGCCTATTATGAGTGATTTTTAACAAGCTTTTCTTCATTCAAGTAAGATAGAGTATGTACTTGTTGTAAAAAAATAGGGTCCAAAACTTTTATAAGACAAAATATTTCTAGTCCTTAATTAACAACCAATGTAAAAATTGGTCTGTTTTCATTTTATTCTGTTGGAATTTGAAAAATGAAATTAAGCTAATTTGCAATGTCAAAAAAGAACAGTGAGTGAGTGAGTGCCGGGTTACTTTAGATAAATAAAAAACACTATTGCCTAACAAATGGTAATTGACTATAAAACTATGCCTTCACATCATAATAAAAAATGACAGCCATATTTGGGCCTAACCCTCCTTTAAAAGTCAAATAAACAAAAATGAAAAAAATTCAGGCATTAGGTGAAGAAATCCTTCAGAAGTAGGTCACTGTAAGATTTTCTTTAATGAACAACATCTTTCTTCTTCTTGATGTCATCAATAAACTTAGCCTCTAAGCTGTTTAAGAAAAAATCATTGACTGTTGTTCAAGCTTCTTATTTTTTTTATCTCCAAATAATTTCTTAGAAAGTAATATTGATCAAGAAATTTCCTTCATGAATTTTTTTCTTAATTTCTTGTCTCTGGTCGTCGTAGCGACTGAGTGTTTCATAAGTGATAGTTCGGCATGCAATGTTAGATGAATTTAGGATTGTCTTCATAATCTTTGTCAACGACAGTTCTGATCGGCTGACAAACGAGAACGTGTACATGATGGTGACAGACAACTTCAGCCGATATTGATTTTAATCATCTGTTCATAGGGCTATGTAATTAAAAGTAAATCTTATATGCCCGATTTTTTTATCCAACATTGCTATACGACAGTGCTATGATTGTTGCAAACAATGGATAACTCAAGATGGATTATTTTGTGACTTTCTGACAAACTTGGAATAAAAAAATCTTTTGTTGTATTTTTCCAGTTTGAATGGTGAGTACGAAAATTTTGCAATCTAGAATTTTTTCAAAAAAAGATAGGAATTGTTATTTTTTACACTTTAATTTTTTTTAAAACGATACAAATATTTCATAATATCAAGCTTCCACGAATAAAGTAGGTTATTTTTTATGGAGGAGAAACTAATCGTGTGTGTGTGTTATTGCTCATTTTTGTTGTTGATTTTTACACAATCTATCCTCACAAGTGACTGTTTTGTACTGTTAAATTGATTTTAGAATGATAAGATTGTCACGAACAGTTAGTTTTTATTTTCTTAAGTGGGCTTTGTTTATCCTTTAAAGACTTCACGATTGGGATCTCTTGATATTTCTGTTACAAATGAATCGAGAAGACAGTTTCCTTAATTGATTACATCGGAAAAGAAAGTTACTGTAATTTGCAGATGTGACTCCAGGCTTTATGTTTTGTGATAAATTGTGACGAAAATGCAGCTGTTCTTTGCATAAGTCTATAGTGTCTTTCGATCTGACCTCTGAGATTTTTATTGTTTCTAAAATAAGGCAAGTATCAAACAATCTTTTTAGAATTTTTTATGTTCATCAAGTTCTATTGAAAGAAAAACATATGTCTTTTAGAAAGAAAAAAAAACTTCTTTTTTTATTATTATTTTCGCCTTGAAAAAAACATGACGGAGCAAACACTTTCAAAATGGTCAGCTATGTAATATTTGAAAAGATGTCTTTGCATTTGTTGTTATGGCATTTGGAAAATATGTGCAAATACATGTACATTGTACATTAGTATTTAAGTGCACAACGATGGCTTTATTTAACATTCCTTTGGACTTAAAATTTGATTGTAAGTTTTTTCTTTTAATTAAAATGGATTACACATGTATAAATTTCAATCAAGTTATTTCATTTCACTTTTAATCTGTTAAAGTATTTAATTAATTTCAATTACTGAAATAAATGCACTTTAAATGCATTTGGAAGGTTTTAGTTAACAAAAGTATTGCTTTGATTTATAGTCAACATTGTTTTGTAAATATTGCAGTTAGAATTTAATCTAAGGATATTAAATATTTATTTGAAAATAGCTAAAATAGAATTACAGTGTTTAAATTTTGAGACAAAGATTTATAATTCATTATGTAATGATTATAGCATTGTCTGGGTTTGATGCAATGCTTCAAGAAAAAAAATTTAGAATTGTGAAAGCATTGTCGGTTGCTTGTATTGATTGGTCTAAGCCAACATCTTATTATGGTTAATTGGACATGCAGCAGGGTCTCCAAGCTACAATTTCCCTTAGTAATCAGTTTGATTTAGAAGTCCTGTCTTAATTCGGTTATACATTAAGATGTCTAACAAAGAACATGGGATAAAATAGGAGAGAATTCTATCGAGAGTGATGGATTAGTGATTTTTTTCGACATTTGAGGTCAGACTGAAAGCCAAAATAGCATTTGGAGAGGGAAAAGATAAAAACATCAAAGGACCGAATTAGTTTAAGGATTTTTTTATTGTCATGCTTCTAGTGTCTTGAATTAGATTAGTTGAACTGGATTCGATAAATTCAGATGTGTATTGCGTTATACTTAAGAAAGGAAGGTTATAGTTTGGTAAATATGTTATTTTATTATTCTATTATTTTTCGGTAAATGTGTTATTTTATTATTTATTTATAGTTTAGTAAACAGTTTTACAAATAAGTTCAATTGTTTTTAGGTAAGCATGGTATATAAAGAATTCAAGCAATTTACAATAAAGAATCAATGAAATTTTTAACTGAATTGAATTTTTTATTTAGATAGAGACAAAAGTCAGATAATTTTGATAAAAGGTAAAATTGATTTAGTCTAGTGTTTGTCTACTTATATGTCAATAAATTTCAAAGAGACTCTGTACAGATATAGGTCAGAATAATTGACTTTTAGTGAGAAACATCTACAGGGAGGCAGATAATCCCAATGTCGATATATATACATACAGTCCAATTATACTTATAAGATAGGATTTTTGCTTTATAGATTAAGTGTCAATCTTTTTATAAATGTCTGTTTTTAAAGGTTTCTGCATTTCGTGTATGTCTGCCACACTCTGTCCTTAATATCTCTTTTGATCAGTTTATTTGTTTGTGTTCTGAGTGCCACACCAGTTCTGAGTGACACACCAGATCTAAGTGGTTATTTGATGAGGGGTGCATATTTGTTAGTGGATGAGCTGGAGTACATGTAGCAGAAAAAAACACTGCACTGGCTTTCTTCTGGAAGTCTGGCAATTCTTGTCAGTTAAAATCAGAGTCAAACGCACCTTTCTGTGAGTAGGGTTTGAACTATTTATAAAAACCTGAAGAGTGGACAGGCTGACACTATCACTATAGATGAACTTTATGATTGATTACTTACTCTGAACCAACAAAATTAAGTTTTGATTTGCTTTTAATTATTTGACTACACAATTGTCTTTAAAATGGAATAATAGCAGGTTAATTAGTATAAATAGGAAAAAATAATGGAAAAAAAAGTCTTTATGCAAATTTTACTTTTTTTTCTCTCAATAGAATAAAATATTATGACATGAAACACTGTTTCAGATTTTTATGAAAGAAATATGTCTTAAACTTTTTGTTAGTTTACCTTTTAGTTAAGGAGGTATTTTATTGTAAAGGAAATGGTTATATAGATATAGTCCTATTTCTAAGAAAATGTTCTATACCGGAGCACTGACCTGTTATATTTGTGTGTTTCATAAAAACAAAACATTTTATCAACGTCATTATCTGGACCACAAATGGTTATTTAGCATATTTAATGTATTATCTAAATAGGACTTGCGGAAAGGTTGTTACATTTTGATGTATTAATCATATAAAGTTATTAGCTTCTGGTTTACCAAATACATGTTTTGATTGTATCAATAAGATTGTTTTTATGTTAACATAAGCTAAACACATTTCTAATAATAGAAACACTCAGATATGACTCTGATTTTTTTTCTGCTCAAGAAATCATAGTCATCAGAATGATTTATGCTGCTCATGACTACTCACTATTTTTTACATCTTTAAAAAACATTCTTTTTCATGGGTATGGATAACAGTTACTTAAAATTAATATGTGACATTCCAAAAAATTCTTAAATTAAGTGAAAAGCACTTCAATTGTTGTAATGGACACCTTCTTTGTTGCCATTACAGTCTGCAGAAGAGAGGGGGGATTGGAGGGGATGTTATATATATATTCCCAATTCCTGGAATTATAATGGCTGAATCCTGAATTCCAGAAAATTAAATCGTTAGTTCTTCAGTGCCCGTAAATGTAAATCTAAATTCCTGTTACTATAATGGCCCAATCCTGACGACCCAAAAAGATAATTCCCACCTTTGTGCTTGGTTGCATTGGTCAGTCTGTTGTCAGCCCACAAATAAGAATAATTGTATTACCTCAGCTGCTAGACTAGCTATAGCTACTACCCTAATTTTTAATGGCTATGAGACTTACACATTTTATGGACAAATTATACCCTATGTTTCGGACATTTCTTTTTTTATGTACCCTACATATGGTCTATATATTAACTTTGAAAAATATATATGATAATATGAATATATAACTTTTCCTAAAAAAAAAAAACTACCAGGATACAAGTATACTTAATTGTATGACCTTGACTATGTTTATTGATAGACATCAGGTTAATATATGTAAATAAGGATATTCATTTCACAGTTTGTTTTTTCCGTGAATCTCTTTCACACTGTATTTAGTCCCCCCTTCACACAATATGTTGATCTGTACAAATTAGCAACTCAAATGATATTTTCTCATGTTTTACCTGGAAATTAGCAAGAATTAAACAACTGCATAGATTTACATGTTTAAAGTTTATATATATTAATGAACAAGTGATATATTTTGGCTATAACCTTTGTGTAAATTATTAGATGGGCCATATATAACTTTTTCTTGGATATGTACAACAAAAAAATTAGAAACTGTTCAGGTTTACAGATGTTTAAGTCATTATGTACTTTCGCATATTTTCATGGAATTAAAATTAAGAGTTATGCATTGTTAGTGTACGTAAAAAGATTCATAAAAGTTCTTTCATCATTTTCAATAAGACTTTTTCTTTTATTATAAATTTGAATGCATAATTCTGTTTGTAGTTTCAATTAAGATGTTGGTTAATTTTAAATATTGTATGTATAAACTGAAATTGTGTGTTTTGTCAAGACTTTAAAACAGTCCTGTAAACTAGAAAAAGAGACTTCATATCTAATGATTACATTTCAAAGTACCGTAAAAAAAAAAGGGGGGGATCATTTAAGGCAGAATATTGAAGTTCATAGTATATGAGGCCTGCGTTTCATCATTTGTATTGCAGTACAAAGATATGCAAATATGCAGTTCACCCTGTAATTATAAGAGATCTATTTGTACAAGTTGTTCCTCTTCGGAGGTACAAATTTTAATTGACAATGAAGAGCTAGCAAAAAAGGCAAAGTTATCTGTGCATAAAATGTATAATTTGTGTAATCTTTAACTTTTTCTAATCTTTTAATATCATTCAACTTTTTGTTAAGCTGAAATATTTTGATATCAATAGTTATTTTTTCATTAAAAAATTGGTTAATGCCTACATATTACTGTCGACTTATAATGCATAAATTGTATGGGCTCCATGATGTTATTTCTAAGAAGCAGTCCACAATTTACAACTTGAGGTAAATTGTGTATTAGCAGTAACCAATCGCATTGGCAAATATACAATTCTAGCTCAAGGAAAGGTATTAAAGTATATTGGCTGTCAGTAAAGCCTGAACAGGATACTGAATTAAGCTGTCAACAAGACCTGCCATAAAACTGAAGATAAAATGCCTTAAGTCAGTTGATATAGATCTTGTTTTATTGCTTCTTACTGTGTAACAATATGGATATTAAATTTATTATATTTAATATATTACCTTGCATGTGGAACATTTATCTATGTCTTTTTTTAATATATCTGATATGGGTCAATGTTTACGTATATGGTTATATTTTGAATTGTTGACGGACACTATGAATGAAATCCTAAATCGGCTAATAGCATTTTAAAACATCCTGTAGAAAATTGATAATGGCTACAGTTAAGGTTAATTACCGATCGTAAAACGTCTCTTTTTACCTGAAGGTAGAATTGATCAAAGCTTGAACTAAATGATTATGTTGTATTCAAGGTAAATTTTATATTAAAAAATTCATATACAAGGTTAATGTCATATTAAATATAGAATATTTCTTTAATGGGAGTGAATTTGTTGGTATATGGCTATAAAAATAAACAAGTTATCTCAGGTAAAGAACCAGGTAGTTTGCCATTAGATAATTAACCTCCTGCGACCTTATTGCGGTTAGAATGCACTTTTAGCTTTGTAGTCCAGTCAAATTTTATTAATATTAGATGATGTGTTATCGGGCAAAATCTTACAAGTCTTTTCCCCCCCGGAATCAAAGGTGTAAGCTTTGATTTATTATTCTTCACCCGCAACAAAATAAAAGATTTGATTAGGCAGGATTACTAAAAAGAATTGATTTGATTCTCCAATAATTAGGCTGATTTTGTGAGAACTACCTTTAATTTGAATTTTCTCTCCATGAATATCACAATCAAATTGTTCCCTTTATTGTCCATCTTTTAATATTATAGCTGTCATCTGTTTATACAGTAAAAAAAATCATAGAACTATGAATGATCACATGTTATGAAGCTTAGGTACAAACTTAATATAAAATTTTCATTATAAGATTTTTTTCGGGAAAAGAACCCCATGGTTTGTACTCAAAGCCATCAATCCAAAAAATGGGAATTTTCACAATTTGTATAAACTTAATTAATTCATGTTAAACAATGTCCATATATGTTTTACTTTTGTCCAAAAAAGGTTCCCATGGATTTATTCTAATATGGTACTTTGGTCATAGAAAATAGAGAAAAAGCCACTTGATATTCATGCTTTGATACATTCAAATATATTCAGATTATTGAATTTGTTACCGTTAATGTTCTATGTTGGGTTTGGTGCTACTATGGGAAAAGTCTGTCATTTGTAGTTTAGATAAATTTTGTTGACCGAAATTTTGTTTTCATTATTGATTTATTCATGTCTGTTGACCAAGGGTGACTGATCTCATGGTCAAATCTACTTTATACAATCATCTTTGGCTTTCATCAGCCTTTGTCCAGTTCACCCTTGATTTAAGCTTTTTGTGGTCTTTCGCCTACAATTTCATATTGATGATGGAAGTTTTAACAAACTTGACTGGCAATACAGCCCTCGCACTGTCGGTATTTCATATTAAAATGTTACATTTGTATATATAATTGCTGGGACTGTAGCCTCTTGGTCATAAAAGCTGAATATATTTACATAAATAAATACTTATTTAACTTTATATATAGTGCTTTTTTTTAATTAGTCATGTTTTTATTTTATTTTCACAGTCTACTGTTAACAAAAATGAGATTGGAAGTTTGTTAATGCCGAAAAGAACTTCAGAAACATTTATAAATTGTTTTAAAAAAGTATAAAGAAAATGCTTCTTTATAAATTTTGTCAAAATCTTCTTGAGCACAGCTCTTTCAACAATTAAAAAACTCCCAAGATTTTTTTCACTTAAAAGAAAATCACAAAAGTCTGAGAACTAAAATTCATTTCTTTTTGCAGAATAAATAATCAAAATTGATTAAAAATTTTGTGCTTAATTTAAAACTATGTTTCATCCTTGCCCATTTAAAATTTGGTCAGAAACTCAAGATTTAGTTTAATATGGTCTAACAGTATTAATCGTCATCTTTATGTCCTGTAACTGTCTGTCAAGTTCAAATTGTTTTTCTTTCTATTCAATTTCTTTTCTTCCTGTTCCATAATGGTAAATACAAACATCAGATAAAGACTACATTAACTTTAAAAGGTCCCAATTTGTAGAACAATACACAGATACATCAATGGTAGGAAAACAAAACTGACATATATTTCAAAACAAAATCATGTCACATCATAGCTACTGACAGATATATAGTATAACAGTGTCTCAGGCCCCGAGGATGTTTTACACAGCAAATATTTGATTAAAAATCTCCTTTTACACACTTAATAAACAGGTTGGATAACTTTTACCTTTCACAACCAGACAAAAACAGCTCCGGGGCTACTCGTAACGTTTAAAGGATTCGTTGCAACTGTGTTGGAATTGATGACAATAGAAAAGTGTAGAATTATAGCCGATTGGAATTACTATGATAATCTGGTAAATAATCGTTGACTTGACATAAGTAAATATGTGATTATGTGATTTAATGTCCTCCACGGTAAGTAAAAAGCCTTTATTATACTGATCAGATTAACAGTTAGGTATCGTTGTAATTTATTATGACAATTTTACATAATGTTAATGTCTGACTTTGTATGTTTGTGGCAAGTTTTTAAGTTTTTGACAACGGAGAAAGGTAAGGGGAAGTGTGTTTGTATTATTTTCACCATATGGTGCTTGATTTTTTATGGAAAAAAGGAACAAAAGGTATATTATGTTAAATATTGGTATTCTACAAAATGTAATGAATTTTTTCTTCTTTTAAGGAATGCTATATATAGACATATTGCTTGCATTTAAAAAAAAAAAATTTTTTTTACTTTTTTTATTAAAGAAATTTGTTAATTTGAGTAAAAATAAAAATGTGCTGAAATTCGATTTTTTAACATTTTAAACAGATATAATAGTTTCATTAAGGCAATATCCCTTCTATTTATTGTTTAGATGTATTTTTTTATTTTTTTTTAATAAACAACAGTGGAATTCAATGTTAAAATGGATCATTGGATAATGACAGAACATTTAATTAAAATTCTTTCATTTAACTATTAATTGCGTTTTAAGTCTGTTTGATCTTCTGATTAGGACTTAAAATTTTTTGCTTCCTTGTTAAAAAAAAATCCTTGTGCAATTTAAATCTTTTCTGTAAAATCATAACCTTGTTGTGTAAAACAATATGCTCTGTCTGTTCATTGTATTCAATATAATTATCAGATCAAAGTATTTTAACACCAGAATTTTGGAGACTTCTTGCATTCTTTTGATTCTATGAATCTTTTGTTTTGCTGAAACTAATATTGGCAAAAGTTCACATCTTTTGACATCTTCACAGTATCATTTATCTCTTAAAGTATCAAAATTTTAAGAATTTAATTGTTTTTGATAACTTACCCAAAATTTTGAACTTTATTAACCCTGGTAGACAGATTGAATTTTGTAGCAGGACAATTCTTGTTGTGTCACTAAGCATGTTGTAAACTAATCACTTGGATGTTTTTGGCATTAACTTTTGAAAATATTACCCAGTATGCTTTAGATTTTTAAGTTGTGAATTCTGTAACATCAGTATTTCATCATAGTGAAGGAGAGGCCCTGTGACACTATTAGGCCGACTATGGGGTATGGGCTTTGCTCATTGTTGATTAGGCTATACAGTAACCTTAGTTATTAATTTCTGTTTCATTTTGTCTCTTGTGAAGAGCAGAGTGTCTCATTGGCAATCATAACACTGTAGCTTCTTCTTCTCCTGGGATCTGCAATACAGAAGTTCAAAGATAAAGTCAATTTGAAGGTTTCAAGAGTTAAATTACCATTACACATTTTTAAGCCATCCAGCTGCTAAATCATTTTTTACAGGGCAAACTAAAGCAAATAGAATATATACATCTATACATGGTCATTACATATGATATTTTTTACCTCTTTCATTAAAGTGATATGAAACGAGTGATAGTGGCGAAAAATAATGTTATTACAATTCTTGAACCAATGCATACAAACATCATAAACTTTAAGTCTTCTGTGCACGATTTTATCATTTTTTTCACATAATTTTCGTATAATTGTCAATATTTATTTCAATCGGTCAGTGTTGTTGTGAAAATATGGCAGGTAATTAAAATTCGTGTTTTGAAGCCGAAGTTTAACGATTGTCACCTGTTTGTCAACAATTAACAAAAAAGCATGGATATTGAGCACGTGTTTAACATGTACAATCAGATAATAGTTTAGTTTAAGGACATCCAAGCGTATTGCGATCACCAGATTTTTACGAGATGGGTCACACTGAGGTCACTTTGCATATGGAAAATATGTCCGGGAATTGCTTCCTGGAAAGAAGCAATTAAAATAAAGTAAACTTCTTCTAAATATGAACAAATTAAAGAATTTTCTTCAGAAAAAAGTATATATGTACAGAAGTTTTATAATAAAAACTATCCATTGAGTTATAAAAAAACATATGCATTATTTTTTTTTATTTGAGGTTTCTTATGACTTAAAGTTTGGCCCCATGTGACCTTAAGGTAAACATATGGTCAGCTAGGTGACATTACCCTGATGTTGATAATTTATGCAGATGATGATATGATTGGTGACGGGTGTGTGTAAAATGACATGATCCAGCCAAAGTCAGACTATCTTAAAATTATTCTAGTTTATCTGGCATCTCTTACCAAAACAATAGACATATATGTCTCTGAAAAAACCTGTTTGATTTGTAAATACCTGTCATTTTTTTTATATATATAAATTGATAGATCAGCTCTACTGTGGTTCATTTTTTGTTTAAAATTATTTTTTTTTTAGCTTAAACCCTTAATTATTTATCTATCACCATTTACTTATCAAAGTCTCTAACTGATTAAATTTATTTAAAAAAAAAAAGGACTTGTATAAGTGCCAAGAAATTTGAAGTAACCTACAAAAAGTGATGGTAGGTTATTTTTGTAGTTATGTTACATTTTCCATATAAGGTAAAGGATTTGACTGTTGACATGTATTACTCACATCAGGTCTTGTTAACCAAATACTATTGTCATAAATGTTAGTTAGTACCAGTTAGTACTTTAGTACTTGGTAAATACTAAAGTCAATTTAAAAGTTAGTCAGTTGATGTTAGTACCTTTAAAATTTGATCTCTTTTAATCCCAGTTTTAAGTATACAATTAGTACCTAACTTTATTGTTTCAACTCATCAACCTACACCACAGATCAAACTATGCAGATTTTAAGATAGGAATGACCGTTCTTCAAAAGCAGTACTAGTATTAGTCACTGGTCATTGTACAACGCCCCCTACACACCTTTAAATTGATGATTGCCACTTAAGGAGGCTTTTGAGTAAACGTTGAACCATTTAAATTGTAATTATCAATATAATGCCTTTATGGTTGTGTAATAAACACCCATTGTGTTGGCCACAATAGTTTATATAACAATAATAGTCATGCTCTAAAAATATAAAGTTGTTTAAGTATTAAAAGGAAGTATAATACAAAAGCATTAGTATTTATCTTTAAATCTTAGGTTTTTGGAATTAGTGCTTTGTTTACTAAAGTTTATAAGTGAATTTGTTCTGAGAAAATGGTAAGATCTGATTGTCCTTTAAGTGTTAAAAAATTATGAAGTTACTACTTCATGGCCAGAGAGGTTCTCTTTTGTTTTGTCTTTAAATCGCTTATTTTAAAATGCTTTCTGAGTCTTTAATAAAAGATAAATTTAGGTGGTTCATTAAGTTCTTTGTCTATAATTGAAGTTTTACAAAACCTTGCTTTTGCTAAAGAATGATAAAAAGATACTGAAATATGAATGTTTTCCTGTAATTTGCTGATTAAAAATGGCATAAATTTTGATTTTCTTTTATACAAAATTGGTAAAAATTCATAGTTTTCATATATTTGTAAGTTTGAAACATCTAGTTCATGCAAAACGAAGTAAATGATAATTAAGGATCAGATGTTCATACAGACAAAAGTTAAAGAAAATCTTAGATCAAAAGTTAACAAAAACTAATTTCATAAAAAAGCTTATGAAGTTCAACAAATAGTGGTATTCTTCTCCAATAACAAAATAGCACATTCAATTATGACTATAGGTATAATTCTATTAGCTGATTAATAAATAAAATGACATGATCTCCTATAGGAATTAGACTTATTTGTATTATTGTAAAATTTCACACATTGTCCAGTTGGCAGTCTTTTGTGTTGGAATGGTTCCACTTGAAACATCAGAAAGGTTAGCAAAATAAACAGTTATTGTATAAAAAGCAAATATAATTTTGTTGATATATCCCTTATTTATCTTTAAATTAAACAGCTTCTTGTGACAGATAGATTGACTGACAAGTTTTGAATGGAAAGGTGTGATGCCAAGGCCTGAAAGCTAAATTCTGTAAAGCTATGTGTCTAAGCTTGTTCAAATAATAAATTGAAAATTTGTTAAAATCAAAGAGTATTGGAATCGATATGTGTTAAAAATTGAAATGGTCAATAATTGTATTAACAGGACTGTTGGCCCAGAGGTACTGTTGTACATCTTTGTTCTCGAGTTTCTTCGATCTACATATGAAATTTTACCTTTTTGCAACCATTTTTTGGTTTGCTGTAAAAGAATTGTAGAATATATATTCAGAGCAATATTTGTCTCTGAATTTTCTGTATTTTTGTATTTGATTGAATCTTTTTTTTTTTAATTGTTGGTTTTTTGTTTTTATAAATCATTTTCTTCTAATTGAATTCTTAGTTTGCATTGGAAATAATTGCTTTCAAATCATCATAAACATGAAAGAGAGAATTTTACAAAAAAATAATTAGTCGATCTTAAACAAATATTTCTCAGGAAATAACTGGAGACATATTGCTTTGTTCATTTTATTAACAAAATAATATGCACAGCAAATTATTTTCTGTAGCAACAAATCTAATAATTTGTTTAATTGATTTTCAATAGCTAATATATCATGTTTAATAACGAGAAATTTTGTTATCAACAAGGTGTTACAACATAAAACAGTTTACAATTTACACAGAGATTAGCATATTTAGATAATGTATTTGACTTTGTAATTAACCTATTTGATTAGTCACCTGGGTCGTTAGCCATGTTGATTGCTCTTTATTGATTAATTAGACTACCTGGACAACTTAATTAAGTGCGTTGACATGCAGAGATTTATGTATGAGCATGTTATTATGTCTTGTCTGTGTGTATTCTGCTCACTACAATCCATGAAATCTATATGACATGTTCGTATATTACAGGGAAATTCTTTGGTGCATATTTGATTAGTGTTAGAATTTTAATTAGTCATCTGAACATTAAATGCAATACGGAAAGGGAAATTTGACTGTAAGTTTGTATTGCAATTAATCTATTTATAAAAAAATATTTAATTTTGAATATGACAGTTTTTTTCTTATTGAGTAAATTAAATTTTAAAATTCTGAACAAGGTCAGGAACTTTGCTAAGAATCATATATTTCTGTCCTTAAATTGTTCGTATGTAATTGCTATTAATCTATTTTTAAAAAGATTTAATTTTGAATATGACATCATAATTTTTTTCTTTTTGAGTAAATTAAATTTGAACATTCTGAACGAGGTCACGAACTTTGCTTAGAAGCTGATGTTTAAATGTATTAAGTATGTATTGCAATCATCTATTTTTAAACAGATTAAATTTTAAATATGTTTATTTTCCAAGTGAGTAAATTAAATTGGAAAATCCTGTTTACAAGTAACTTTGCTTAAGAGTTTATATATTTCATCAGACATTTAAATGTTAATGTATGTAATGGAATTAATCTATTTTAAAAAAAGATTTAATTTTAGATAATATCATAATTGTATGTATTTTGAGCATGAGTGGAGAAATGTTTATATTTTATACTCAGTTTAATCATGGAAGTCTATATATAAATACTTCCATGGTCTGATTCTTAAATTTTGTTGGAGATTCATTTTGATTTCAAATTAAAAAAAATCATATTTTTTCGTCAAAAGGAATGGGAAAAATTTGCTTGATAAAATAACAAGATAATTTTTTAATATTGACAAACTAAGATTGAGTCAGATTTCACACAAACTTGGTATGAAAGATATGAATCATTGTTTTCCTGTTTTACAAGCTTTCAAAAGGTTTTTTTACATGTTCAGACTGATAGTATCACAACCCCAGACACTACCCATGTAACAACGTTCTTGTTGAACGTCTCATGTTCATTATTTTCGTAACCAATTGAAATTTGATTTTATTTGAAATCTACGTTACAACTGCTAAGGCTTGATTATTATGATATCCACATATTGTGACATGGGTTTCAGAGAACTAAATCGTTTTAACATTTGACATCTAACAAGCCTATCTTTGTAATTTTAAACGATTTAATTTGTATATGGTTAGTTTAAATTGAACTGGGAAATTGACTGACATTTTTTGTTTACAACTAAAAATTAGAATTGAGTTTATTTAGTGGACTTTAGTACCGATATATATATACTACATGTACATGTAGTTTGTCATTTATGTAACACATACAGTGTAATGTTGTATGTCAAACGTTGACATTTTTTGGCGTGTTATTTATTATGATATGATAGCAGCTTGGTCATATAAGGTGAACGTTTTCTTGATAATTCAACTTAAATGACCGTATTTTTCCTTTGTTTAAAAATATTAATTTTGAAGGATTGATGTTTGCGGTAGCACTCTAAGGAATGAATTAAAAGGGATATACTCACAAAACTAGGAGACATATATACTTATACATGTCTCCGCGAAAGTGAAGTTTGGTTAAAATGTCAAATTTTTAACACCTCGATCTCCTCCTTTTTTTCAGACTGAAACAGAGATTGGACCTGTGAGTTTGTAACTTTAAACATCCAGTTAAACTACATCAAGATCAGGACATTATCTGGCAAATTAAAGGAAAATCACCAAACTGACATTTTCACACCTGAATGATAGGAGGAAACTGTGAAGTGAACTAGACACAAGTAAAGGAAAAATATTCTGTAATTCCAACAACCTTCAAGGAACCACTTGTGAAATTTACTGATTACTCTTCAACTCTGCATTGGACCAGGCAAACCCTTTATGTGCCTCACCTGAGTACTTGATCTGATTAAATCTCCTGTGGTGAGCCTCTATTGTTATTATTGATCTCTTATTGTTATATTGTCATTCATTAATGATTGTAATAGTCAGTGCTTTGGACATAGTGACCAGTGGTCAGATTTCACCTGGATTTTAGTTAAGGCAGGTGGGATGTATATTACACAGTGGAAATAAATACCTGTATTGTCAAGTTGTGTTTACTTTCTAATGTTTCAAAGTGGATTTGTAATTTAATTTGGACCCAATGTACAAATAACTTTCAAATTCAGTGATATTTAGTGTTGAGGATTAGGAAAAAATATCAATATTCTAGCGGTACTAATATATTTCAATATTAGAGTATCTAAAAATTGGACCTACATCTCTGTTAGTATTCTATGTCAATATAGTGCTGTATGGAGAGATTTACTACAATTTATTGGTAAGAAGCAATGTATACATTAGGTATAATATTTCATAATGATTATTGATAAATTTCATAATTTAAGATTTTTATTTTGACAGGAAACCTATTATTTCCTAATTAATTATTTAATAAGAGCTTAAGACTTAACTGTATAACATAATTTTGAATGAATAAGTTTTGTGTACATGTTCTAGAATCGACCACGAAACTGTAAAAATTATCTCATTTTAAATATTTTATAATGTATAAGTTCTGTTCAATTGAACTACGATAGCCCTCATTCAGCATGATTAGAGTTTTTTTAGTTTTTACTGAAAAAGTTTAATATCAGTATAAATTAAAATGCAAATATTTTTACTGATATTTTGAATAGCAAAGCAACCAACAACCATGATTGCTGATTGACAGACATTGAATTCCATGTTATATATATATTGTGGTTGTGAATTAGAAATCAGGCCAGCCGTTTCAAAATAACTGCCGGTAAAGTGCTATTTTACAAGTGCTTTTAAGATGAAGCAAAATTTAATGATTAAATGCAATACGCACAATTAGGTCTTGCCCATGAAATCGGTTTTTAATGTAGCATGTTGCATTATGTAATAGGCATATGATATAAAAGGAATGGATAATAAAACCTCTTACAGACTGTTAGACTGCATAAACCAATTGTTACGAAACCATTATCATCATATAATATGTCATAACTTTAAAATAAATAGTAATGGGATACAAACATGACAAAGTCAAATATTTAAGAATAAGAAATTCTTGTAATACTATAATCTTACATGTACATAGCATTGAAAAAATGAAGTCGAATGTTTAAGAATATGAAATTCTTGTAATACTATAATCCTTCATAGCATTGAAAATATATTTGATACAAATTAAACATGACAAAGTTGAACGTTTAAGAATAAGAAATTCTTGTAATACTATAATCTTACATAGCATTGAAAAAATGGTTATCATTTAGACCTGGGTTACTGTAAATACTTACATTAAAATCCAATAAATGAAATAGTATCTGGTATAGGAAGAAGTGAGATGGAAAGTTACACCTTAAACAAATAAAGTTTTGATAACCAAACTGAATGTAATCTTATAACATTTCAATTTCGTTACATATCGAAATTCAGGTAGTCTTCAGTTTAAATTTCAAAATAGATTTTTATTTTTACTGTTTAAGTCCAGTGGCAAATATTTCTACATTTTTCATTAAATCTTCTTGATATAATCAGATTGATATGCAAGTACTTGAAGTTATCAGTCTTTCTTGTCCCTCCTCCTTTGGGTTCTATTTGTTAATACATCATATTGAATTGTGTTTCAATCGGTCTTTGCTCACCAATTTTGATTAGTTTTCATTGTATAACTCAGGTGTAAAATGTTTTTACTGCTGTTAGAATAATACAGATGTATACAGTATAGTACAAACTTTAAAATCAGAAGTCTGTTTAATGAGGATTTGAAGGGTTGTAGAGGAGGCGATTTTTTTTATGTGTATTCAGATAATGTCTATACAAATAGCTTGAAGCTCAAAAGCAGATAATTAAATGAAAGTGTTTCACCTTCAACATGTTATTAAAACTAAAAACTTCTTCTTTCAAGTATCTAACCATCTGATGTTAGTCATTGTTACTAAAAAAAATATGCCTGCAAGGTGATTAGCTTTGCATACTACCTTGAATTTCAAGTCAATACTTTAAAAGATATTTTTTCCCTGCATCTGACATCACCCTTGTTGCTGAATCATGCAAATTATTGATTTTGTATCATCTATACATATGTTACCTGCATTCCTGTACAGGTAAACAAGTAACACCTGTATTTCCTGTCAATCAATTGTCAATCATCTGCCCAAACATGGAATTACATTAAAACACCAATCTGTCAATAGTATTTTTACCAAGGTAAATATATTTATTGTGTTTTGTTTACTATGCATTTATTTGTTGATTTTTTTTAATTTAGAATAGGGGAAGTCTTTTCATATTAAATTTTATGACAAAACTCAAGGATTTGTATAGTAAGAAGGATTGGAATCTCGCGGTTTATCTTACTATACATTAATCCTTGCCGGTATCACATCCTTTTTAAAAAAAACTTTTTTTTACATTAATTCAAAATTGTAAACTATTTTGTGCCTGCATATTATAGATTGAATTTATTATGTTTTTTCATTGATTTTTATCCAAGAAATAGCTTATCAATAATTTGATAAAAACTCAAATTGTTATTAAAGGGAGACAATTCAATTTAATTTACCTATACCATTAAAATACCTCCAATTAAGTATACAATACTGGGTAAAATTATTTTTTTTTATCAATACTTGAATTTGAACATGTTAAACGTGTTGTGGAGAGCTTTTTATGTCCTTTTCATACGCATGCCAGGCATATAATAGTCTGACATAATTTGCACCAAATTGCATGTCTCCCGTTACCCTTAAATTTCAAATTCCTTCATCAACTTAACCACCAAGCTATATCTATAAATACACATTCAGATTCATTCAACGATGAGCAAAAACTCTATCATTTAATAAAATATAACTATATTTTTATGTACAGTCAATGACAGTACATACAAAACGTTTTATTTTTGTGCAATCAAAAGATTTTATATTTCTCCAATGTTAAGTTCCCTTTTCAACCATACTTGAAAGATGGAGATATTTTTACAAAAGGGAAATAAAACTTTATGGAAATTTAAGTAATAGACTTTTACTTCTTTTATTGTACCATTTTTGTTTAGCTTGCATTTATCTTCCTATCTGCTCATAAAAGATCAGTATATGTTCAGTAAGGGCATAAAAAGAACATAATTTTTATCCAAACGGGACATAATCGGATGAGGGTCATTGTCTGAGCTGACCCCTTACCACTAACAAAAGGTTTACAAATGATAGGCCTCTGATGTTAAACCAGAAATATACAATCTGTCATTTATTCAGGTGAAAAGGACGACATGTGATTAGTCAACTGTAGCCAGGTGCAAATTTCTTTTCAGTCACAGTGCCCAGGTCCATCATAAATAATTTATTGTAATAGTCTCTAGTAAAAGGTCAGCAATTTTGTCCTCATATTTTATTTCATTTGTGAAAAGTTGTTATAAGTGATGGATTAATTTGTACAATGTATGTAAATTTTTATATTCATACATCCAAAATCCTGACAATACCATGCATGGCAAAACAGAAAATATGAAAAGACAAACACTACATATATATAAAACTAACGATTGAGCTACAAAACAATCATAAAAACAAGGGCTGAACAAATCATAATAAGACAGAAATGCCAAAAGAAAACTCAAACAAAAATCAGTTAAAATAAAATTGTCTGACAGAAAGCTTTGGGAGAGCAGATTCACACATTATTATGTAGCACTTATAGTTGTTCGATGTGAGCCAAGGCTCCGTGTTGAAGGCCGTACATTGACCTATAATGTTTTACATTTTTTAAATTGTTATTTGGATGGAGGGTTGTCTCATTGGCACTCATACCACATCTTCCTATATCTATGTCTGTTATTTTTGGATTGACTTTTTATGTAAATGTTACTCATTCTTAGCATGTTCATTTCCTGAACCAAATTAGGTTTGGTTGGCAAATATAGAGCAAATCGTATTTTCAACATATATTTGTTTGGTAAAAATATGTATACAATTAACACTTTTCCATTGGATTATATAAATGAGAAAAATGAAGATTTTTATATAAATCAAGTTTTGGAGATACCATATATTATAATCTAAATGTATATATTTATCTTAAAGTATCTTAAAGGTTTCATGTAGAAAGTATTATGTAACATATCTTCTGAAATACTATTACTGCTTATTTTTTGCTGTTAAAAATACTTCATTGTTCAGTGTCTAAAAAGGGCCATTAAGAGGGGTTCAAAAGATTTTCCTATAGTGAAGGTTACACTTTCTGATAAGAAAGAGGAAAGTTACTGTAAATCAAACAGAAAAGAGTGAACATGACTTAATACAGTTCCAAAAGGTTCATAGGAAAAAGTAAAATAACAAAATAGGTCACAGGAAAAAGTAAAATAACAAAATAGGTCCTAGGAAAAAGTAGAATAACAAAATAGGTCCTAGGAAAAAGTAAAATAACAAAATAGGTCCTAGGAAAAAGTAGAATAACAAAATAGGTCATAGGAAAAAGTAAAATAACAAAATAGGTCCTAGGAAAAAGTAGAATAACAAAATAGGTCATAGGAAAAAGTAAAATAACAAAATAGGTCATAGGAAAAAGTCAAATAACAAAATAGGTCATAGGAAAAATATAACAAATTAGGTCATAGGAAAAAGTAAAATAACAAAATAGGTCCTAGGAAAAAGTAGAATAACAAAATAGGTCACAGGAAAAAGTAAAATAACAAAATAGGTCCTAGGAAAAAGTAGAATAACAAAATTACAAAATAGGTCCTAGGAAAAAGGAAAATGACAAAAAAGGTCCTAGGAAAAAGTAGAATAATAAAATAGGTCATAGCAAAAAGTAAAAAAACAAAATAGGTCATAGGAAAAGTATAATAACAAATTAGGTCCTAGGAAAAAATAAAATAACAAAAGAGTTTCTAGGAAAAAGGAAAATAACAAAATAGGTCCTAGGAAGAAAATAAAATAACAAAATAGGTCCTAGGAAAAACTAAAATAACAAAATAATAAAATAGGTCCTAGGAAAAGTAAAATAACAAAAGAGGTTCTAGAAAAAAGTAAAATAACAAAAGAGGTTCTAGGAAAAAGTAGAATAACAAAATAGGTCATAGGAAGAAAAAAAATAACAAAAAAGATTATTTGAAAAAAGTAAAAATAACAAATTAGGTCATAGGAAATGACCTACAATATAAATTACCAAGATGAATTCATGTATAAAGAGATGTTTTGTTCAAATCCAAGAAATAAAATAACCTTTGGAAGAAAAGAACAACATTATATTAATGTGTAATAGAAACAGTAGGCTTCCAGAAGTGACAGAAATTCACAGAAATTTAAATCTTTCACACTTGAAACATATTCATGTAGGCGTTCAATATCTTTGAACAAAGAAAATAAGATATTTTTGTTTTTCAGACAAATGCTGCCATGATAAGATCACAAGATGATAAAGATGATATTGTGGCTGAGTATTTTCCTGGTATTGCAGACAGTTAAAGGCGCTTTTCACTATCCTGGAGGTAACTTATGAATGTTGTTTTATTTATGTAAAATAAAGTTTTAATTTGTTTTTAGCTCACCTGGCCCGAAGGGCCAAGTGAGCTTTTCTCATCACTTGGCGTCCGTCGTCCGTTGTCGTCCGTCGTCGTCGTCCGTCGTCGTTAACTTTTACAAAAATCTTCTCCTCTGAAACTACTGGGCCAAATCAAACCAAACTTGGCCACAATCATCATTGGGGTATCTAGTTTAAAAAATGTGTGGCGTGATCCGGTCAACCAACCAAGATGGCCGCCACGGCTAAAAATAGAACATAGGGGTAAAATGCAGTTTTTGGCTTATAACTCAAAAACCAAAGCATTTAGAGCAAATCTGACATGGGGTAAAAATGTTTATCAGGTCACGATCTATCTGCCCTGAAATTTTCAGATGAATCGGTCAATCGGTTGTTGGGTTGCTGCCCCTGAATTGGTAATTTTGAAGAAATTTTGCTGTTTTTGGTTATTATCTTGAATATTATTATAGTTAGAGATAAACTGTAAACAGCAATAATGTTCAGCAAAGTAAGATCTACAAATAAGTCAACATGACCAAAATGGTCAGTTGACCCGTTTAGGAGTAATTGCCCTTTATAGTCAATTTTTAACCATTTTTCGTTAATTAAAGTAATCTTTTACAAAAATCTTCTCCTCTGAAACTACTTGGCCAAATTAATCCAAACTTGGCCACAATCATCTTTGGGGTATCTAGTTTAAAAAATGTGTGGCGTGACCTGGTCAACCAACCAAGATGGCCGCCACGGCTAAAAATAGAACAAAGGGGTAAAATGCAGTTTTTGGCTTATAACTCAAAAACCAAAGCATTTTGAGGAAATCTGACAGGGGATAAAAATGTTTATCAGGTCAAGATCTATCTGCCCTAAAATTTTCAGATGAATCGGTCAATCGGTTGTTGGGTTGCTGCCCCTGAATTGGTAATTTTGAGGAAATTTTGCTGTTTTTGGTTTATCTTGAATATTATTATAGATAGAGATAAACTGTAAACAGCAATAATGTTCAGCAAAGTAAGATCTACAAATAAGTCAACATGACCAAAATGGTCAGTTGACCCGTTTAGGAGTTATTGCCCTTTATAGTCAATTTTTAACCATTTTTCGTAAATTAAAGTAATCTTTTACAAAAATCTTCTCCTCTGAAACTACTTGGCCAAATTAATCCAAACTTGGCCACAATCATCTTTGGGGTATCTAGTTTAAAAAATGTGTGGCGTGACCTGGTCAACCAACCAAGATGGCCGCCACCGCTAAAAATAGAACATAGGGGTAAAATGCAGTTTTTGGCTTATAACTCAAAAACCAAAGCATTTTGAGGAAATCTGACAGGGGATAAAAATGTTTATCAGGTCAAGAACTATCTGCCCTGAAATTTTCAGATGAATAGGTCAATCGGTTGTTGGGTTGCTGCCCCTGAATTGGTAATTTTGAAGAAATTTTGCTGTTTTTGGTTATTATCTTGAATATTATTATAGTTAGAGATAAACTGTAAACAGCAATAATGTTCAGCAAAGTAAGATCTACAAATAAGTCAACATGACCTAAATGGTCAATTGACCCCTTAAGGAGTTATTGCCCTTTATAGTCAATTTTTAACAATTTTCATTAATTTGGTAAATTTATGTAAATTTTTACCAAATATAGTTCTCTGTTACTAATGGGCAAAGTTCATGATAGATATAATTGTAAGAAGCAAAATCGTTCAGTAAAGTAAGAACTTCAAACACATCACCATCACCAAAATACAATTTTGTCATGAATCCATTTGTGTCCTTTGTTTAATATGCACATAGACCAAGGTGAGCGACACAGGCTCTTTAGAGCCTCTAGTTTTAATTTGTACAAATGTAATGTCATTATTGACAATGACAGCTGTAGACCATTTTGTGTGAGGTTTAGGAGAAATTTATGAATGTGTAGACCATAGCATATTTTGCATACATGTAGCTCATAGGCAATTTATAAAAGTTATGACCAAAGTGTGATATGTGATATAGATTGAAGTGTTGTATTGGACCATTAAAGTCATAAGAAACGAGTGACCGGTGAAAAATAATGTTCTTCCAATTCTTGAACCAATGCATACAAACATCATAAACTTAGTCTTCTGTGAACGAATTTATCATTTTTTTCGTGTAAATTTCGTATAATCGTCAATTTTTTTTTCAATCGGTCAGTGTTATTGTGAAAATATGGCAGGTAATTAAAGTTCGTGTTTTGAAGCCGAAGTTTAACGATTGTCACCTGTTTGTCAACAATCAACAAAAAAGCATGGAAATTGAGCCCGTGTTTAACATGTAAATTCAGATAATAGTTTATTTTAAGGACATCCATGCGTATTGCGATCACCGGATTTTTATGAGATGGGTCACACTGAGGTCACTTTGCATACGGAAAATATGTCTGGGGGAATTGCTTCCTGGAAGGAAGCAATTAAAATAAAGTAAACTTCTTCTAAATATGAATAAATTAAAGAATTTTCTTCAGAAAAAAGTATATGTACATAAGTTTTATAATGAAAATTATCCATTGAGTTATAAAAAAAACATATGCATTATTTTTTTTAATTTGAGGTTTCTTATGACCTTAACTTGTAAGTTACATTTACAATCTTAACACTTTATCCTATAGTTTTAGCATTGATTAATAGTCTCCTTGTAATTAATATTGAACTAGTTACAGAGGATGAAAACAATAACCTTAAATGCTAAGAGTACATTATATAAGAAGCACTAATTGATGCTTTGTTGATGTTTGTGTCACTTTTAGAATTTCTCAACACTGGAAACAAACATTACAAGTCCAAGGCTTGATTTCAACCTTCAGTATAACACTTGATACTCTAAGAGCTTTACAACACTCCCTTATTTTTAAAGTGAAAGATCATGTAAACAGCAATAAAAACTTGTTTTATAACACAAAACTATTGCACTCCTTGTTATCGCAGAAATTAGTACAAAAGAAATTATTGGTAGTTAACTTTGTTTCCTCATTATACCTCCGCTTTAAAAAAGGGGGGAATATACTGTTTTACCTCTGTCTGTCCATCCCATGAATATATTTCGTCACATTTTTCTCAAGAACTACAATACAAATGCAAGGATTTCTGAAATTTGGTTTCAGGGTTTATATAAGTCAGCTATACCATGTGATGCATTTTCAGATTGAATATATCAACATTGTTGAAAAATCAAGAAAAGAAATTACTGCAAAATTGGTTACAAAGGGCTGAATTTGATAAAAAGTGTGGCTACAGCCGATCCCCTACTATCTACTTGCGTTTGTAGGCAAACCAAAAATCAAGTGGATAAAGAGGCTGGCTTCAGTCAGACTAAAAAAAAAATGTTTAATAACAGTCCTCCATATCATATTCTGATCTTTATTTCTGGAAAGTCCCATAATTGGCTTAATATATAACTATCAAGGAGAAATTATCAATCTTCCTATTTATCATTTATTTAACATTTTTTGTTCTTTTTTTACAGTTGTTCTTCCACACGACCCCTATGTTTTCATCGGTCACGAGCTGAGATTGTATTGTAACATCACAGACTTAGCTGTGCCAGAAACATCCTCATCACTCTATTTCACCAAAAGTAACAACGTTTTTCCAAGCAGCCGCATACAAATTCTAAATAGTCGTAGTATCCAACTAATACTGCCGATTTATTCTCCCAGTGACAAAGGAAATTATGTGTGCAAGCTAAATAAAACCAGAGGCAATGTTCAAGTTGTTGGGAACCAGATAGTGAGTGTAGAATGTACGTATCTTTCAATTCTAAAGTAATACCTAAATGTCAAATGAATTCATTATGTCAAAACATGTATTAAATTTATTTCGAGAAAATACATAAATCTGACATTTTTTGTACAAAAAAAAAAAATTTTTAGTTTCTTTTTGTTACTGCTCCTATCTTATTTTCAAGCAAGTCCCAAAAAGCGTGGTTAAAAGAAAGTTTTACACAAGGAAATTCCTGCAGTAACTTGACAACTTGTGGAATTTAACAAGGACACCTTTCAGTTAGACATAAAGTTAAAGTGGTTTTTTTTTGTTTTTTTATAAGCAGGAACTTCTTGTATCTAAAGTGTTGAATGTTAATACTCTTATATCATTGTATGTAAAATCATGATACTACTGTTAACATGTACTAACTATATATTTTACTCTCTATGCAGATGAACCCAATCAAATAAAGGATATAACATGTACCGTATACAACTGGGAGAGCATGACATGTTCATGGGATCTAGGGGTCAATTACGTCCATCTAAACCATATTGATGTCCAGTTAGTATGGACAGTTAAGTAAGTAAATATGTATACAAAAATATTGAGATGTGCATTAATTGCTAATGAGACTACTGTCAACCAAAATTCAAATGACATGGATATGTGCATTTAAAGGTTACTGCACAGCTTACAACAATGAAAAAACCCTAATGTATAGTAAGTATGAAAGGCTTGACATAAAATATGTGAAACAATTCAAAAGAGAAAATTAACAGCCTAATTGAAAAAAAATACATTTTATTAAAAGCAAATTTGACAGGCATGAACATGATGAACCAAAGACAACCACAACTAAATTACGGTCTCCTGAATTTGCACACCTTGGCAAAGCCACAAAATCTAATAACCACCAGATATAAGTTTTCCTCAATCCACAGAAGTTTCTACAAAAGTGGGTATTCATGAAAAAAGAAAAAGCCACGGTGCCTTGAATTGGTTAAGTTAGTATGAATGATAGGAGATTTGGCATGTACTTCAATTACACAGCAACCCAAGGACAGGCCATGATCTTGCTGGTGAAATTATGATTTAAGTCACCAAAGAATTTTGAAAATTGTTTAAACTCGCCAGCGGACTTACTACATAGTGAAATCAAGTCACTCTCAAAATCTTTTAAAGGGAGGCAACTTGTGGACTCCAAAAAACTATACGATATTTCGAGGTCTATTCAAAGAAAAATCGCACATTTTAAAATGGTGTTTTTTTTTCCGTCTTCCTTTGCAGAGGTGAGCAGCAGTATGATTGTCCCCATAAGACATTGAACTCGTGTGCTTGGAAACCAAATGATGGTCTGGATAGTTTTCGACCAGATATGCTGTATTACATGGTTATAATTGTCAGAAATAATAAAACAGGAAATGAAACCAAGTCTAAAATATTCCATGAACAGACAAATAAAATAGGTAGGTATATTTTTATGCCCCCACTGCTAGGCGAAGGGAGCATTAAGTGCCCTTGCCAATCCCTTTCTTACGTCCCCAAATTGGTGTCCATTCTCTTTTAGTTTGGCTTAACCAAATGTTATGAAACTTAAACACAATGCTTATTACTACAAAACACAGTTCAAGATTTAAATTGGATGGTGTCAGTTTTACTGTTCTAGAGTTATGTCCCTTTATAAATGGAAAAAAATGCTAAATCTGTTGTTACCCTTCTTTAACTTTAGTTTGCCTCAACCAAATGTTATGAAACTTAATGACAATGCTTATAATTACAAATTAACTACATGAATTCTGCATCTGTATGTGGAAGTTGACTCGTGCATATTTACAAGCGTCCCATAAACACATTCTCCATTTATTTGTGTATAATGTCAAGGGGCAAACATTTCATGGCAAATGCAAGATGCGATTTGACAAAGTACGAATTTATTTCAAAGGGGAATGATCTGTGATGGTTTGACATAACTTATAGTTGCCATTTGAAATGAAGGCAAGTTGGAGTAGGGACTGAACTCACACTTTCATAGTGAAGACTTCGCACCTGAGTGTTAAAGGTATTACATCTACAGTGTTCACTCTATAGACCGCCAACACTGAGATTGTTTGTTATGACCCCACATAAGACTGTATATTTTTCTGAGTAGTTTCAGGAATCTGGATTTAAAACTGTAAGAGTAGGTTACACAAATTAGGTTTCAACAGTCCCCACCCACCCCCATGACATCACAATACTTCAAGTAAGTTTGGACTAATTAGTCTACGAATTGATCACAATCGATTTTAGAAAAATAATTTAATATTGTCTCTTTTTTTTTTTTACAGTAAAACCCAATAGTGTTTCAGATTTAAAAGCCTCTCAAAACAGCACATGCCTTCACTTAGAATGGAATCACAGCAGAACAGAAGACAAAATTTATAGGATACAGTACCAGTCTAGATGGGAAATATCATGGAAGGTAAGTCAATAATCTCATTTGTTCCTAGAAAATTTTACGAAGACGTAAGAAACTGGGTAGATTTTTATGAGGGGCATAACGGGGGTTATCTGCACGGAAGAACACTTAATGAAATTGCCATTTCACGATGAATGAACAATAAAAAAATTCTTGCACATTGATCTTTTTCCTGATTTCACGAAACACTGCAAATAACGAACCTTTTTCAGGGCTACACCTGAAATAAAAATGGCAAAACACGTGGCACGAAAATAACCCTTTACCACCCTCTTTTACGTGACAGGATATTAAATGTTTATTATGGAAAAGGATCAGCTTAAGATAGATTAATTTTAAAGTCTGCGGTGCTGTTGCTATTCAGTTACAGTCACAACAGATATACTTAAGTTGAAAAAAAATTCTGGACTCCCCCGCCCCCCCCCCCCCCCCCCCCCCCCCTTTTTCATTGAAATTATAGAAAAAAAATAATATATAATAATATATACTTGATGCAAATATGTAATAGAAACTAGCTGTGGAACAGAAGCTCTTCGGGTCCTTGAAATATTTTAAATACATAGCAGGAATACAAACAAATATTCTTCTAACCACAAGATATACTGTTCAAACACTTATGTGAACCATGATATTAAACATAGGTATTAAAACATCACATTCTTAAAGTATTATAAAATCCTCCCTCAATTTTGTTCATAGGTTTTGAGTTTAGGTGATGTTAATAGGAAGACTATCTGCAACTTAGTTCCTAACACAGAGTACACTGTAAAGATAGCATGTAAACCATTTTGGGATGGATTCTGGAGTGATGAAGTAGAAACTACTATAAAATTGGATGATGATGGTAAGGCATTTTGTGTTAGGTTGTTTTGTGTTTGGTTTTTTTTTTGACACAGGTTGTTAAGCAAGCATCAATCAACCATTTTCATTTGATTGACACTTCATAAATTTATTCATTTTGCAAATTAGATATGCATAAAAAGAATGATAAGAATTACAGGAGAATGTTGAACAGCATAAGTATAACAGGCCGCACTGCATAACAACCACAAAATGGAATATCATATTATAACCCAGATAGCATGACTTGACTGAAACAACCAGACATTTTAAGATGGCAGTCCATAAAATGAACATTAAACGTATATTTTGAGAAAAGAAAGTTTTTAAAAAATATCATTTTGTGTCTGTGAAATGTTCAAAAGTAGTAAAATTCTTCCAATTTCTCAAAAAAAAAAAAATGTTAATTATAAGGAAAGTTAAACTTGTGAGAAAATGTCAACTGTTAAATTATGTTTTACTGTGGCATCATTTATTTTCATTGGTTTCAAATTTCGTGGATAAAAGAAACTTACATGTTAATGGATATTTAATTTCGTGGTTATGACAAAGTCTGCATACAATTCTATAGAAAATTTCTTATTCATTGAACATTTAATTTCATGGTTTACCTGTACCCTCAAAAATTGGTGTACAATGAAAAATAAGGAATCCATAGTAAATATACCATATATCAAATATTCATATATCACATAATATAAGTGTTTTTCCTACAGTGCCAGGAGCTGCACCAGAAGTACAGCCTGGAGGTTTTGTAGAGAAACCGTGTAGTTTCCAGGATTGTCGTGTTATCTCTGTCTACTGGAGGGTTAGTATTGTCTACTTAATGTATACATCAATTATCAATACTGTAAATTCAGAAATAATTGCTGTGTTTTTCTATTGCGAAAAATGCGACCGGGTTATAATCGCAATAATTTAAACTTGCATTTTGAAACTTTTTATATGAATTAAACAGGATTTTTCTCAATATCGCCAAAATTATAATAAATTCGCATTTTAGTCTGAAATGACAAAATTGCAATAATAAATGCATGCAATAATTTCTGAATTTACAGTATTTTGAAATAAAATTATTTATTCAAAAGGATAGTTTAGATAATTATGACTATTTAATTAAGACCCGATAATAGTGTATGAGATAAAAATGCTTTTCAACAGTCAATTTGTCTGCAACAGAATTTTGAAGTTTTACCTCTGAGAAAAAAATGTCTTTAACCATGGTTGATTAAAGCAGTGTTTGCTCTTATTATAGAAAAGAAAAAAAAAGGATATTTTGTATCCATACATGACACAACATTGGTACATGTACAGTAAAATACCTCACCAGAGGCGGATTTAGGGAGGGGGGCCAGGGGGCCTGGGCCCCCCCCCCCCTTTTTGGGAAAAAAATTGGTTACTTATATAGGGAATCACTGAAGCGTGACTGGAGCCGGCCCCCTCTTAGGTCAGTCAGTGGGCCCCCACTTATGAAAATTTCTGGATCCGCCACTGCTCACTATTGTCAAAGATAAGAACTGTTATAAGGGCTGTCTCATAACAAAATACATGGGACCCAGGGAGGACTCTTCAAAATCTCATCTACTAGTGAGTGTTTCATAACCTAATGTGTAATATTGCCTCTATAGATGGTTACCCAATTTTAAAAATGCCTTCCCTGTGTACCATGCTTGTTTTAATAGAAAATATTTTAATTTCCTCTTATTGGAAACTTTACATTTGAATTATAAGTTTCAAAGAACCAAACGTATAAAAAAGAAGATGTGGTATGATTGCCAATGAGACAACTATCCACAAAAGACCAAATGTACATGTTTCTGAAAATTTCCTTTACAGCCCATAATGGATAGACTAACAAATGGAGAGATATCAAACTACAAGATTACATCACAGGATTTTGACAAACAGAAATCTCCTGAGGAAATATTTACTGGTACCAAGACATCAGGACAACTTATGTTGATGTCGGGAACAGATTATCTTGTTGATATCCAGGGAGAGACAAAGAAAGGATTATCGCCACACAGAGCCAGTATTCTTATTCTTGGAAAAGATAAAAGTATGTTTGGATTGAAATTGTTAATAAAGAAGTGAAAAAGCCACAACGAAATGTCACTATTTTTTTCTATACATAACATTCCTGTTAAAAAAAGAAGTGAAAATCACAATAAAAAGTCACCAATTTTTTTCATGCACATCATTCCTGTTAAAATAGAAGTGAAAACCACAACAAATGTCACCAACTTTTTCTATGCACATCATGCCTGTTAAAAAAGAAATGAAAACCACCACAAAATTTCACTAATTTTTTCATGAACATCATTCCGGTTAAATATAAAGTTTCATGTCAGAAATATCTTTTTGTCATGATAATTATATGTCCTATTTCGTTAGATTCTTCTACTACATCGAGTGTGATACGATATTTATCCACTGGAGACAGTTAAATATTCAAAATTTAATTGTCGAGAGTGGATAAATATGGTATTACACGAGACTCTAATGATTTTCAAATAATAGGCAGGCAAACTCATTCGTTCTTTTCAAATAGTCTGCAAAAAGATGTGTTCTTTCTATATGCCATCACAATAAGAAATTCAGAGGAAAGCAAGAAAATTCGACGTTATAATCGGACTTTAAGCAATGAAGAACTGAGATCAAACTAACCGCATGTTGATTAAATTTTTTAATACAATAGGTGCTGAAAGGGATAAATTGATGAAGAATTATCAAACTATAGGTCTCATAATATTAGATATCTGTTTACATGTTATTGCTGCATTCGACAATTACAGTTTACTTACAAATATCTGTCAACTCCCTTAAATGTTTAAATTATATATTTGATATCTTGTTCTGGCCATCAAATTCTAAAGCAGATTTATTGTAATCATGGTATTATATTTGATTTCAGAACCACCATACCCAGATCATTTCCTAGTGGAGGCAGAGCAGGCAGCCACATATAACAATCTTTTTCGTTTACATATAAAGTGGCACCAACCAAAGACATCACAACAAATACTTGGTTATACTCTCTTTTGGTGTAAAGGTGCTCAAAGTGATTACACTTGTCTGGTGAGTTCTTATAAAGTCTTTGGATTATACCGTGGAAACAATTATTTGTGTGGCTTCAACTTTTTGGATCGCCCTAAACATGCCTGAAATATTTGCCACTGGACGTTAAGCAACCAAAAATTAATCAATCAATCAACTTTTTGGTTGATTAAAGGAAAATTGCTCTTGAATAAATTCAGCATACAAACATAAAATAAATTGTATTCTGTTGAATGCTAAAATACTTGCTTAGCCTTTACCCATGGACTCTTCAAAAGTAATTCCATACATAATAATAAATCCCTAGCACTGTGAATTCATTTATTTTCATTTAAACGAATCGATTGGAAATTTGATTTTATGGTTTAATTTTCCAAAATTGGTATACAAGCCTATAGAAAGATTTATGCTCATGGTTCACATCAACTCAAAAATCCTTAATTGAAAAAGCCCAAAAAATTCATTTCTGGGTCTAAGTGAGCAAAATATATCTTCTTGATTCTATTCTATATAAGTTTGGTTCATTTATATGTTTCAAAGTTGATTGTGTGACATCCATTTTTGCTGATTTGTTTTTTATGGTTCAGCTGAAAGCTGCCTATGACTGAGTGTGGATTTTTTATTATGCCCCACCTACGATAGTAGAGGGGCATTATGTTTTTTGGTCTGTGCGTCCGTTCGTCCGTTCGTCTGTTCGTCCGTCCGTTCGTCCGTCTGTCCCGCTTCAGGTTCAAGTTTTTGGTCAAGGTAGTTTTTGATGAAGTTGAACTCCAATCAACTTGAAACTTAGTACACATGTTCCTTATGATATGATCTTTCTAATTTTAAAGCCAAATTAAACTTTTGACCCCAATTTCACGGTCCACTGAACATAGAAAATGAAAGTGCATGTTTCAGGTTAAAGTTTTTGGTCAAGGTAGTTTTTGATGAAGTTGAAGTCCAATCAACTTGAAACTTAGTACACATGTTCCTTATGATATGATCTTTCTAATTTTAAAGCCAAATTAAACTTTTGACCCCAATTTCACGGTCCACTGAACATAGAAAATGATAGTGCGAGTGGGGCATCCGTGTACTTTGGACACATTCTTGTTCGTTGTGTTGTAAATCCATTGGTGACTTCCAGCTGTTTTCTGCTCTTTCCCTTGGTACAGTTTTTGCCTTTTTGACACATTCCTGGTTTCCATTCTCAATTTTATTTAGATAATGATTAGAAAATGAAGGAAATCTAACACTTATAATATTGCAAAAAACTTAAAGATTATGGATATGCATATTAAGTAAAATTTCCTATCAAATCATAACTTTAAAAGAATTTTCTTTTTCTCTTTTTGTAGGAACCTATTAAGTGGGCTGTTTTAAAAGGAAACCAGAGAAAATATACCAGAACTGTCAATAAAGATGAAATGAGAAGTTTAATATTTGGTATCTCCATGGAAACTGTTCACCCAACAGGAGATACTGTCAGCAGTGGTATTTTGTGGAACGAATGCATTTTTATGCAGAATGAAAGTGAGTAACAGGTGAACGTGTCAGTACACACACAAGTAAAAAATATTATGTTGTAACTAAATCAAAGGCAAGTCTTTCTGTATCTTAAACATGTAAAACAAAAAAAGAAAAAAAAGTATGAAATAACTAATCTATCTTTACGTAAATTTATTAGATTTAAAAATCGATAAAATGTTAACTTGTATAATGTGTGTAGAGGGTGTTTCTCATTTAGGAGATCACTTATATTGTATTTAAAAGCTACGACATAATCAATTGGTGATGTGATGGTTGCAAGTATACTGACAATGTGTTAGTTGAGCCAGTAAACAGCTGTTTGCAAACACCTCAAATCATCAAATAGATGTTGCATTAGAATACAGGGTGGAAAAATCACAACCAACACTGATTTCAACTGACTTGGCATGTACAATATTCAACTCACATTTGTAGTGTGTATTTATATTTGAAATAAAACTTAGGTTGAAGTCTTACTATTCAACTCACATTTGTAGTGTGTATTTATATTTGAAATAAAACTTAGGTTGAAGTCCTACTTAGTTAGACATTTGTCATGGATATTATAGAATCATTGTAACTGCTCTTTATATCTAAATTCAAATTTGCTTTGCAGGACCTCAACTGGCTCCCAAGAATGTACGAGTTCTTTCATTGGTTGAAGACAACAGTGTGCAAGTAGAATGGGATAAATTTGCATGTTCAGAAATGGGTGGATATATCACAAAGTTTACTGTGTTTTATTGTGAATCAGTGAAGGGTCAAAATTGTAGTGGTGAGTACTTATTGATTACTGTGGATTCATTAATATTCGTTGGATACTAATTTTCGTGGATTTCGTGGGTACAGGGGAACCACGAATTTAAATATACAACGAATTGCAAATTGTCTAAAGGAATGTATGCAGACTTTGCCAAAACCACGAAATTAAATATCCACGAATGTGCAAATTTTCCTCAAACTACGAAAATTAGTACCCACGAAAATAAATGAATCCACAGTATAGATAAATTATGGTCCTTCAATAAAACCTGAGCTTCATTTTAACATGCTTTATGAGGTAAAAATCAGTTATAGATTTGGGGATATTTGGGCGAGCGGCTGCCAAGTAGTGTCCATGCATTTACTCATGAACCATTCAACAAAAGCTTTTGAAATTTTTCTGCAGTTAAAGGTTCTTGAAAGATTCAAAAATGGTGTTTCGAGTCTTGTCTTTGCTGTAACTCATGAACCATTTAACCAAAGCTTTAGAAATTTTAATATGTTGTTACTGATGACAAACTGAGGTCAAGTTCGATATTGATGATTTTCACTTTCACCGTTCAGGAGTTGTGGTTCTTGAAAGATTGAAAAATGGTATATGTCAATCTTTATTTCATTATTTTTATTTGATAGGCACATACCAGTTTGTAAATGTAAATGGACATGATACCAGTGTAGTTCTTAAAGATATGTCACCTAAATCTACATATAGAGTTTGGGTTCAGGCTATGACAAGTGGTGGCTTAGGTCCAGAATCAGATCCAGTCTACACAACTATTCCAGTTACTGGTAAGTCATAAACATAAATTATGATTGCATTGTCAGTTTATTTTTTTACTCACGAGTTTCAATGTCCCTCTGGTATCACTCACCTCTCTTATGGTCAGGGCTATTCCATTATCAATGATTCAGGAGAGTAAGAAGAGACCTTAAAGGTTCACCAATATACAACAAACATTCTTTTAAGATGGTACCAAACACCTTGACTAAAATCAATTTGGCTATTTAATTTTCATACGATTTTTACAAAATAGTTATTTTGACCCTTTGACAAAAATTTAAAAAGTTAAAAAAAAACTTGAACCAAACACTTTCTGGGAAAATTTTCATTGGATACACATAGCAATTTTACAGAGTTATCTCCCTGTAATGTTAGGTATCCCCTTAACTTTGCATAAGTTATGCTGATTTTACAGAGTTATCTCCCTGTAATGTTAGGTATCCCCTTAACTTTGCATAAGTTATGCTGATTTTACAGAGTTATCTCCCTGCAATGTTAGGTATCCCCTTAACTTTGCATATGTTATGCTGACATACAAACATAAATGATTCAAATCCATGATTCAAATCTTCATAACAAATGTTTGTACGGATTTTATTTACTATGGCCTGTGTGCATAAACCATATGTCTTAGCATACAAATTTTTGTATTCTTAAAAAGGGGGATTTAATAGTTTTGATAAATATATGCATATATACATGTTAATTTAAGAAGTATAATGCTTCCCTGACATTTATTATTGTCTTCATTATCTTTTCAATGAAAAAAATGTTATGTTTTTACTTATTTTAAATTATGATTTTTTTTTTATGTTTTAGGTATCTCCTTGACAACAAATGAAATAGCTGGGATTTCCTTGTCTATTCTGGTTGTTGTTTTCCTAGCTTTGATTGGATTTATCTGTGCTTTTAGGTATGTTTAATAAAATTTTCTGTGGTTTGGGTAAATAATTGCAGAATATGTTTTTGTTTCTGATTTATTTAAAGATGAATTGTCACATACAAGGCCAAAAGAGTTTGATTTCTCATGTCTTTGCATGCTTCTGAAAGAAGTTGCCTCCCCTTAAAATTTCCACCATTTTCTTTTTTCAGTGTATTCTGAATGACAGCTGCTAAAATTTCAGCGTCTTGTTTCAGTTGCTCCTCTTATTTCTTTAGAGTCTAAATAAGTAGTATGCGTAGTAAATTTGGGCATAAATTCAATTGTTAAAATGACTCAATTTTATTTGTCTATATTTTGAGAATTGCCAATGGCAATGAAGACTGAAGTAGAAATATTCTTGCTTTTTATACAACTTCAGACTGAATCTTAGACATGTATGCAACTTTTGACCTTTTTAAAAGGTCCTACTTTTTAGGAGAAAATCTGCCTACTTCACAAGTAAGCATAATACCATTTTATCCTGTATTTTATAAGTTCGCTGCAATCCTGAGTTGCCGACATATCCCAATGGGAGGTTTTTGGTTGGTGCATGTAACAGTATTTTATTTAAAATATCATTTTCAAAGTTAACATTAAGATACTTCTGATTATTTTAATGATTTAGCAACAACAGCAACAAATTAGTTTGGGATGTTCTTGCTTAATTCTTCATTGCATCTTTTTCATAAAATTAGCAACTTTTATTTGATATATTTTGTCATTTAATCAGCATTTCTAATTATGGGTTCTTAGTTGTACTTATCTTCCTAGATGTATATGGTGCTCTTTTAGATATTGAAATTGTACCAGCAAGTTAATGAATGATGTAAAGAATAACATGAGATATGGGGGGGGGGGGGGGGGGGGGGGTATTAGCCAATGAGAGAGCAGCCCAATGACTCAACAAAAAAAACATCTTCAGGTTCAGGTCAACATACCTTCTCTACAACAAATCAATTTCGAAATTAAAAAGAGTTGTGTATAATTTTAACAGATTATGATTATATATTTTATTAGATGTGAAATAATAAAAATTAGGGGAAAAAAAACCTGATTAAAAACAACCACTGACTTAGGACAATCGTATGAATATTTTTCAGGATTGAACTAAGTTTTTGTAGACCTGAACTTCAGTCTGTTAATACTGTGACCTCTTGAGAGAGAATTGAAGCTTTTTGTTATCTGAAGTGTATAAATATTTTTCTCTCATGATGATATTTTCAGAAGATGTAGGAGTGCACACAAACCATATGACATCATTTTACCCAACGTAATTTTTAGATGTTATAAAAAAGAAGTGAAAGATCCACAAAATGAAGCAGACGACTTACTCAGTGGCTTACAAAGGGTTCCATTGCCTCATATTGTAAGTGGATAGGCTTTCGCTTGACAGCACATTTATAACTCTCACATTATTTTCAGGAGATGTGCTGCCGAAGTTAAGGAACAGTTCAAGCCATATGATATAGATTTACCCAATGTTCCATTGCCTCCCATTGTAAGTGAATCATCTGTTCTCTTTTTACTTTTATATCCCGTTCCTCAAGTTTTTAGTCTTTATGCATGGGTTAAAATTGCATGTTCTGTACAGGCCATAGAAATTTCTAGATAGTTTTGATGTTTGTTTTTAAAATGATGATAAATGTTAAAATTAAAAAAAAAGACGATCAAAGTTGGATTTTTGGAATGTGAATCAAGAAATTTAATCTGTTTGGCCTTTTAATCGCATGAACCTCTTCCCATCCTTTCCTTTTATTAAAGATAAATGTATTTTTACAATGGTAGGTCCACATGTGTTGTTTTGGTGATGGTGTTTGTAGAAATAGAATTATTTTAATAGTTAGACTTATAGTAGTTAGACTTATCTATATCTTGCTTTTAAACTACATACTGGGAAATAATTATAGAAGATTTGTTTTTAATGCAGCTTTGTGCAAAAACTGCACTATCATAAGATATTGAAAATTAAAACAATCTACGTTTAAAGAACATAAGAAAAATTCTGCAATTGAAATTCTACCTATAAAAATAAATGACACAATTGAAATTTCTCGGTACACAGCCTTATGATGCAGCTGTTCAAGCTAGCTTGAGTATTGATGAGAAAAATCATCTTTATCAAATTTACTTCCCCTTTTTGGTTTCCTCGGTATTAGATATACATGTATTTGATTTTGGATTTTCAAATATTTTGGCCTTGAACATCACTGAGGAGACATCAGTTATCAAAATGCACCTGCAGTTGTAGTAAAATTAGTTTGTTTTATATAGTTCATGTTATATATATCTTATTTTTGACTCAACTGGTCCTTTATCATGTTTATTGAAATACTTTAAAGATTTAATTACACATTTGTGAAAATAGAAAGTAAGAACTATTATACCTACCCATATATGGGAGTTGGGAATGTTCTAAAATCCACAAAATTTTAACTCATAAGTAATTTCACATTATTTTAAAATACAGCATAAATTAATTATTTTCCATCATATGCAAGACAAGTTTTTTTTTCTTTTTTTTAGCCAATGATAAGACCTAGTTCTAAGACATCCCAGTCACCTGACTCAGATGATGACATATATTCAAAGATTCCTGATTTGCCACCGTCACCACCATCGCCAACAACTCCAGAGTCTATGTCCATTGATATGCCACTCATACAAAGCGGTATGGGCTCTCAAAAGGTATGGATACATTTTATTTATTTCAGCTATTCTTTTTCATGACATCTGTATGAATGTGCGTTGAGATGAGTTATATAACTGCCCGTATACAAGGGAACTTTAAAATATAATGAACAAAATGTTTATCGTTATCTCTTGCATCACTGCTACTCTCACTCTGAAGACATATTTTTCAGTATATGAATGTAAAAAAGAGTGCTTGCTTATCTCAGTTTAAAGTATGTAGTTCTATGCCTGTGGCATCACTGCCACCCTCACTTTATGACATTTTGATTGATATGTACCTGCTCAAAACACAAATCAATCTTAGTTCATGGTATGTACATTCATGACTGGTATTGCTGCAACTGACACCAAGAAAATTGATATGACCTTTATAAAGACAAATGTATTGCATGATAATCTACGAACTATATATGTGTATAGATAACATGCAAATCTATCACGCATATCACATGATATTCTTCAAACTATGTATGTGCGTAGATATACTTCTAATCTATCACATTGATTCTGTTGTTTATAAACCTCAAGAGAGTATTTGAATGACGTATATCCAACGGGACAGCAACACTCCTATGACACAAAAACCAGAAGACAAACAGAGGTCAATATATATGCTTTTTAACAACACAGGGGTATCCATAAGGAGGCCATGCCAAATGATATGAATCACAAGTTTTTAAGAGAATTAAGAGAGACTTTAAAATATACCATCAAACTAAATTCCTGACATGACAGAAACATTTAGATATACCAAAAAAACACAAACGACAGAGTTCCTGACTTTCAGATTAAACTAGATTTTGAGATCTCAAACCTTTCCTTTTCTTTGTTAATCTCAATCAGTGAAATAACATTAAAAATCATCAAAGTTTTATATTTTCTCTTGAATTACATTTAACTTCTAAAAGTTTTTTTTTACAGGGTTTATATGGTAAAGGAGGAAAGAATTATATCCCATTTCCAGAGGGCAGTAGAAGTAGTATGGTATCACTGTTCTCACGTCTACAGTTCCCTAGAAATAGTATGGATTCCAGAGAATCACATTACCATGAGAACAAAACTCTTAGTTCATTTAGACCTCGACCTCAAAGAAGTTCGGGTGTTTCGGGTAGTGCTGACGTGTTATCTGGTGTTGTGTCGCCATATAGTTGTGTTGACATTGTGAAATGTCCAAACTCTGAAAAAATTCCACGTAAACATCTGCCGTTTAGCAAACCATGTCATAGTGTAGGCAGTATGGTGGACGACCCCACCTATGATGAGACGAACAATCTATCCATATTATCTAATAAGATAGTGACTCATCCTCCCTGTGATTTTGATTCAGAAGATTCGAGGGAGCATTTTAATATAAAATTACCTCTTGATCGAAGAAAGTACGACCATTTTAACGAGGATACATTGAAAAGTTGTACTTCCAATGAGATTAATTCGGCTTTGGAGGATGATCAAACACAGGATTCGAATGAATCTCATGAAACTGATGACAAACAAATCACGTCATATGTTCAAGATGCGGGACTGTTTGCCGAAGCTGACAATTCTGTTTTCGGTCCTCCTGATAGTAACGGTTACGTGCATGAACCATGCCAAAAATGTTCAAACAATAATGACATCAAAATGATAAATGGGTACATCCCGACAGAAAATATAACACAACTTCTTCCTAATCCGAACATTGTCGTGGATAAAGAAGAAGCAACATATAAAAAAGAATTAAACATTAAACCGGGACCACGGCCCGTAAGTGAAGTCATTAATGTACCTGCTCACTTTTATGGTTCATTGTCGTTGTTAGATGCAGGAACCGCAACAGAGCTTTAATGTATACTGCTACTGACTTCAAAGATATTTCCATTTCATTGTGTAATGTTTAGTTGAAAGTGCTATATGAGAAATTCGACTTGTACAAAAAATATTGATCTTTTTTCTTTTTTTTTACAGTTAATATTTCTATAACTTCCGCATAAGATGTGGATAGCATATTGTATGTTAAAATACAAAAACTTCTGTGTTAAATATTAAGTTTTAATAATTTGTGTATATTATTTGTTTTTATTGACCTTAAAGTATTAAAAAAATTATCAATAAAAAAGATGTGTTTTAACTTTAAATCAAAATTTGTAAAAAAAAATAATATTTGATTAAATATATTTAAATAGCATATTTCTAGTTTTACTTATTATCTTATTTGTATAAATGCAACAATTTTTGTAATTAGGTCAAAGAAATTCTATGTTATATAGAATTACAGATAATTTTATTTTTATCTAAATAAGGACATGAAGGAGTGTTATTTCATATCACTCCTGCTTTATATACTGACACTTTAAATTCAGAAAGTTTTTTCTGAAGATCTGAAAAGTATTTTTTCATGTATTGAACATTTTTTCATGTATTGAACCTGTATGCGTGTCAATGAGAGACGGGGAAACATTGACCTATTGACCTTCCTGCTATTTTTCTTTTTCCATTACTGAATATCATGGACATTATTTTAAAATTTCGCATGAGAAAATTTGTTAAGTAAATAGGTCAGTGGGTCAAAAGTAATAAAAATTTAAATAGCAATAAAACTTATATTAATCGGAGGTTAATAATTTATCTATTTAATAACTTGATCATTATGGTACAAAAATATTTATAAAAAATTAATATGTGTTAAGACTGTTTGGTTATATAATAAATAGACAGAGCTCCAGACACATTTTTTTGTGTTAATCAAAATATTTCATTATTTCGATAGTTCACGTTTATGGAGAAGGCCTTCAAATAAGAATGAAATTATACATGTACCAATTTATTTATTTTTGCAAATTAGATCAAAATCAGGCAACCTTTTAAAGTTAAAAAACTAATGAATATGGTACCATTTGAGAGTGTAATAATGCAGAAAGGAGGATTTTCCTATCTGCTTTATATATGTTTAATATATGTTCTTGGTTGTGATTATCTACAAAGACATTCCTTATCGGACCATTGTTTATATGTTACTTCATGAAAAATAACTTGTGCTGAAGTGCTGATGAAGGGTTTATTTTCAGTATATTGTCAGCTTTAAAATGCTTAATACCTTCAATATATTTAAATTTCATACAAATATTGAATAAATGATTTTAAAGAAATTTAGGAAATATATACATATTGTAAGAATTGTGATCTACAAATGATTTTTTTTTCTGAAGATCTGAAGAGTATTTTTTCTTTTCTTGAACATTTATTATCAAGATAATTTATTTTAATGCATCTTATAATAAAATTCTAATATCTCCTTGCGAAATACATTTTTGCTTGAATGTTCCTTCCATTTGAAATGTAAAGGATAGCATAAAACCAATCAGTTGGTGCTTTTCCAAATTCACCAATTATTTTCAAAAAACTGTTGTTTAAGGATGTACTTAGGTGATATTAGATGAAATTAAATAAATTAATAATTTGAAATTGATACTATAAGCTGAAAGAGTATTAGCTAAGGGTCAGAATAAGTTAAAATTATTGATAGGTCATGGAGCTCCTTTTCGAGATATTTGATTCATAAAATATGGCGGGAAAATGCTGACTCGAACTTTTACCTTATATTTGCATTGGTATAATATGGGTCTCAAATCAAAAGAAAGTTAATCAAGAATCTGCTTAAATTTTATCAAATGACCTTTTATGAGCTATTAAGTCTTATATTAAAGATAAGTAGGTGTTATGGGGCAAAAATATTTTACCTTGTATCATATGGGAAAACACAAAGGAGTCTGAATATCTGACACAAATTCTAAAACCTCACCCAAGTACATCCTTAACCTCTAGATTTTTTTTCAACCAAAAAAACTAAATGCAATAATTTTTTAAATACAAAAAAGTTGTATCAAAAACATGTCCCAGCAAATTCACTAAATATTTTTTGTTATCGGATTTCATTGTACATGTACTATCAATCTCTTTCACTTTTATTGCAACATTTTAATAATATAATTTTGAAATTCGAAACTGCCCAAAGCATAATAAACAATTTCTGTACTAAACTTTGTCATGTATTGAAGAAAATCAATTCAAATTTCTACCTCAATCATATATTCTAATGATTTGGCCATTTGAAGAATTTTTCAAACCATAACTTAAATCGGTCAAATATATCAGTATTAAAAACCAATACATGTTCTAATGAATTCAATGCATACTTTTGTATTGAAAATAGTTGATAATCTCAAATTGATCAATTTACCAACTGTTTCTCTTTGTTTAAAGTAGAACACAAAATGCAACAAGACAGTAACATCTGATTATGCTTGCTTTTTTTTTAATTGAAAAATATTCTTCATAGAGAAAAGACTGAATATATATGCAGATTCTTTACTGCCATGAGCATATTTTCATTTTATTTTACCTCCAAGCACTGGGCATTAAATGACAGCGATTATTATGAATTTTTTTTTCAATTTAATGTGCTTCCGGGGCTCAGACAATTTGAAAAGTGCTTGTACATGTTGTGACCAGCACATGTAAATGTGTGATATTGTAACAATAATGGTTGTGACATATGTGCATTAATATATTTATGTAACATATGTAAAATTTATATATTTATTGTCTTATTTGTATTTTAAGGTTGTGATTTTCATATACATAATCAAGTTGTTGTTTTCATTGGCTTTCATATTATGAATATTCTCATTAGGGTATGATATGTTTACACTCATCAAAACATTTAATATATGGACTATTCAAAAGCTTTACCAAAGTATGATCATCTACAGGAAAATTTTACCCTCTCCTTTTTATATAAGTTATACTTTTTCTTTCATTTGAAAGAAATAAGTAATTTAAAAAGAACCAAAATGTTCTTTAATGAACCTTATTTTGATTTTTCAGCTGTCCTGTTTTAAATTATTTAAAAGTTGAAAAATCAATCAATGTATATGGTGATGATACATGATTTGAACTTTGATATATAAAACAAATAGATAAGAAAAGAAAAAATATTTTTATCTAGTTATTTTCTACTTTACTTTTATTGTTAATGAAGAAAAAAGATGATTTCAAATTTTTGCAACTCTATCGTTTCAAGGTTTGCTAAAATAAAATGGAATAAGATCTGAATAAAATTCATTTCATTTTGAATTTAATTGTCATAATATACCGCTATGAGATTGAATATTTTTATTACATTAATTGAGTTTTAGACATTGTTTGTATGTTTATTGCTTTTTCATTTGTTGAAACAGCAAATAAAATCATAAAACTTATTTGTTGTATCATTTCATGATAGTCGGGCCATAAAAAATAATAGGTTTGTTTGCCCAAACGCTACCTACCCAGAAAAAAGCTGCCTACTCAAAATCTAAATTTTAATCAGATAGGCATGAAGACTAATAAAGACCTGATACTTCAATTTCTCTTTTTGAAAAAAAAAAGAAAATGCCTACCTACCTACCCACTGTCTCAACATTCGGGTAGGGTTTGGGCAAACCAAAATATTTTTAATTTTGGCCTCAATGATTATAAAAAGTCAAAATTAAGGCAGACACAATAGTTTCCTTTGAAGTTTCCTTTATCCAGTTCTGAAATGTCCTCGGATATGCATAACCCCCAAATGATGTGTTATACACATTAGGCGGGTCGCCCTATAGTGATCAGTCCGTCCGTAACACTTTAACTTTGTGTCCGCTCCATATCTAGAGAACCATTATGATTTCATACTTTATACTTTACATGTTTATTAACCACCACCAGAGGGCGTGTCATGATGTATGTACAACTTCCTAGGTCAAAGGTCAAGGTCAAAAAACTTTGGTTTCAGTTGACAACCCTGTGTCCTGTGGTGAAGATCGTGTCCGCTCTATATCTTGAGAACCGTTATGATTTCAAAGTTTATACTTGACATCCATTTTAATCAACACCAGAGGGTGTGTCATAATGTATGTACAACTTCCTAGGTCAAAGGTCAAGGTCAAAAACTTTGGTTTCAGTTAACAACCCCGTGTCCTGTGGTGAAGATCGTGTCCGCTCCATATCTAGATAACCATTATGATTTTATACTTAATACTTAACATGTTTATTAACCAACACTAGAGGGTGTGTCATGATGTATGTACAACTTCCTAGGTCAAAGGTCAAGGTCAAAAACTTTGATTTCAGTTGACAACCCTGTATCCTGTGGTGAAGATCGTGTCCGCTCCATATCTAGATAACCGTTATGATTTCAAAGTTTATACTTGACATCCATTTTAACCACAAACAGAGGACGTGTCATGATGTGTGTACAACTTCCTAGGTCAAAGGTCAAGGTCAAAAAAACTTTGGTTTCAGTTGACAACCCTGTGTCCTGTGGTGAAGATTGTGTCCGCTCTATATCTTGAGAACCATTATGATTTCATACTTTATACTTTACATGTTTATTAACCACCACCAGAGGGCGTGTCATGATGTATGTACAACTTCCTAGGTCAAAGGTCAAGGTCAAAAAACTTTGGTTTCAGTTGACAACCCTGTGTCCTGTGGTGAAGATCGTGTCCGCTCTATATCTTGAGAACCGTTATGATTTCAAAGTTTATACTTGACATCCATTTTAATCAACACCAGAGGGTGTGTCATAATGTATGTACAACTTCCTAGGTCAAAGGTCAAGGTCAAAAACTTTGGTTTCAGTTAACAACCCCGTGTCCTGTGGTGAAGATCGTGTCCGCTCCATATCTAGATAACCATTATGATTTTATACTTAATACTTAACATGTTTATTAACCAACACTAGAGGGTGTGTCATGATGTATGTACAACTTCCTAGGTCAAAGGTCAAGGTCAAAAACTTTGATTTCAGTTGACAACCCTGTATCCTGTGGTGAAGATCGTGTCCGCTCCATATCTAGATAACCGTTATGATTTCAAAGTTTATACTTGACATCCATTTTAACCACAAACAGAGGACGTGTCATGATGTGTGTACAACTTCCTAGGTCAAAGGTCAAGGTCAAAAAAACTTTGGTTTCAGTTGACAACCCTGTGTCCTGTGGTGAAGATTGTGTCCGCTCTATATCTTGAGAACCGTTATGATTTCAAATATAATACTTGACATCAACACCAGAGGGTGTGTCATGATGTATGTACAACTTCCTAGGTCAAAGGTCTGTCTGTCTGTTGGTCTGTCCATCGCTAACAAATTTGATCCACACTATATTTTGAGAGGACAGCTGTTATTATTTCATACTTTATACCTGACAAACATTTTCAACTTAACATATATATTAACCAACACCAGAGAATGTGTCATAATGTATGCATCCTAGGTCAAAGGTCAGTCCGTCGGTCTGTCCATCCGTTCGTTGTTCTTAACACATTGTGTCCGCTCTACCTCTCGAGAACTGTTAATATTTCATACTTTATACTTGACCGTTTGTCGGTTTGTACATGACACCAGAGTGTGTGTCAAAGGTCCGTCCGTCGGTCTGTCCATCTGTTTGTTGTTCTTAACAAATTGTGTCCGCTCTACCTATCGAGAACCGTTAATATTTCATACTTTATACTTGACCGTCTGTCTGTCGGTTTGTACATGACACAAGAGTGTGTGTGACACCAGAGTGTGTGTCGATGTGTCAAATAATGCTTCATATCAGATTATCCATACAACTTATTTACCCCACGTTATTGACAGCGGGGCCCACAGAGATGGCTCCCATCTCAATGGTATCTAGTTTTCCCTCTGTCCATCTATCAAATGATTTTTTTCTCAGGAACTACAGATCAGTCCTTGTGGTTATAAAATTTGGAGCAAGATTATCAAACTCTGACTGGGAAATCAACCAAATAAAGTATTGAATTGGTGTTTTGATCAAAAGTTTGAACTGTTTTGTACTGAGTAAAATATTATGACTGAGGTCTACCATACCTTGTGAAAAGTAAAACTGAAGTAGTACTGAACTCAGAGGAAAATTCAAAATTGAAAGTCCCCACTCTAATGGCAAAATCAAAAAGCTTAAACACATCAAACGAATGGATAACAGTTGTCATAGTTCTGACTTGGTATAGGCATTTTCTTATGCAGAAAGTGGTGGATTAAACCTGGTTTTATAGCTAGCTAAACTTCTACCAAATTGACGTTTTGTTAACAAATTTTGTACTCTGTGTACTAAGTAAAGTTTTATGACCGAGGGCCCAGAACTACCTGAAATAATACCCAAAAGACTCGATTCTGGAAAATCAAACATAGGTATCAAGTATTATGTGAGCATGTTGTACCTTGTGATTTATTGTCAATTTCATCTCTCATCAACTTTCTTTTGACAGTACTCATAGCAGGGGTATCATGAGAGAGCAATAGCACATACCAGCTTGTTTATCAGTCCCCTACTGACAAGGTCAAAAGGGAGTCTGTCTGTCTGTCTGTCTGTCCGTCTGTCAGTCAGGCAAATCAGTTTTCCACTTTTTGTCGAGCCTGCAACTTTTGTTGCAGTAAGCTCGACATAGGTATAGTGATCCAGCGGCGGCAGCATTAGCTAACTTCTTAAAAGCTTTATATTTTAGAAGGTAGAAGACCTGGATGCTTCATACTTTGTATATAGATGCCTCATGTTACGAACTTTCTGTCAGTCACATGTCCAATGTCCTTGACCTCATTTTCATTGTTCAGTGACTACTTGAATAAAAAGTTCAGAATTTTTGTAATGTTAAATTCTCTCTTATTATAAGTAATTGGATAACTATATTTGGTATGTGCGCACTTGACCTCGACCTCATTTCATGGATCAGTGAACAAGGTTGAGTTTTGGTGGTCAAGTCCATATCTCAGATACTATAAGCAATAGGTATAGTACACTCGGTGTATGGAAGGACTGTAAGGTGTACATGTCCAACTGGCAGGTGTCATCTTACCTTGACCTCATTTTCATGGTTCAGTGGTTATAGTTAAGTTTTTGTGTTTTGGTCTATTTTTCTAATACTGTATGCAATAGGTCTAATATATTTGGTGTATGGAATGATTGTAAGGTTACTGACAGATGTCACCTGACCTTGACCTCATTTTCATGGTTCAGTGGTCAAAGTTAAGTTTTTGAGTTTTGGTCTATTTTTCTAATACTTTATGCATCAGGTCAACTATATTTGGTGTATGGAAATATTTTATGATCTATATGTCTGTTACGCAGGTTTTAATTGACTTTGACCTCATTTTCACGGTCCATTGCTAAGTGTTAAGTGTTTGTGTTTTGGTCTGTTTTTCTTAATTTATAAGCAATAAGTCAACTATATTTGTTGTATTGAAGAATTGTTAGCTGTACATGTCTGCCTGGCATGGTTCATCTGACCTTGACCTCATTTTCATGGTTCATTGATCAATGTTTCGTTTTCTTGGTAAATGTTGCGTTTGTGTGACAGTTGTAATAAAGCTTTATATTTAGGTCTATCAACATAATATCAATGATTAGAAAAGAAGGCGAGACATTTCAGCGTGTGCACTCTTGTTTCTACAAGCTTAAAGATATTGATTTGATATTTGATATATTGTTTTATCATGACGAGAAGCAGATCATTACGAATTTTTTTCAGTGTTGATAATTTTGTGCACAGTTATGGTCCCTGTTCTAAATATTGTTTACCTGTTTTTTTAATATTAGCAAAAAAGATTAACAAAAAAAAAATGAACTAAGTCTTAAGCCAAATTTAAAAACAGGAAGTCTATTGAAACTGACAAATCCAACAATATCAATCAACAGACCAAGTGAAAAACAAATGCATAACAGATAATTGTGGGTTTATCCTCAGGTTTTTAAGCTAGCTGAACCTCCAACGCATATAAAGGTTGTAACATTACATTGACAAAACTGGTTTAGGGATCCAAACAGGCATAATTAGTTTGTATAACAATACTTTGGATCCAGCAGCCAAAATTGTGTAAACATACATCACAGACATACTACGCAACTGACCAAAATATTAAAACAAACAAATTCTGGCGTGCAACAGATTTTTTTCGACAACTGGTCAATCTTAAGCTTTCTGTGGACTTCTGTTTGTCATTTTTTCATATTTGTTCAATTTGGAGGTTTGGTCTTTCAACAGACTATTGGAATCCCAATGGGTACCAATTGCGCTCCTCTACTTGCAGATTTGTTTTTGTATTCCTATGAAGCAGAATTTATCCAAGGACTTGCACATAAATTAGCCCAGTCTTTTAACTTCACCTTTCGGTATATTGATGGTGTACTGTCTCTTAATAATAATACATTCAGTGATCACTTACATTTAATATATCAAGTGAACTTGATATTAAAGATACTACCGACACAGATAAATCTGCTTCATATTTAGACCTTTTTCTCGAAATGACTACTGTTGACAAATGCGATGATTTTAATTTTCCTATAGTCAACTTTCCATTTCTGTGTAGCAACATCCCAGCGGCACCATCATATGGAGTACATGTATCTCAATTGATACGTTACTCTAGAGCTAGCTCAAAGTACGTTGATTTTGTTGAACGAGGTATTTTGCTTTCTCAAAAGTTGCTAAGATAGGGCTATGAATCAATCAAATTAAGGTCATCACTCAAGAAGTTTTACAGTCGCCATCATGAGCTGATTGGCCATTATGACAAAAGTGTGTCAGAAATCATATCTGATATTCTTCTTCAGTCATAATAACCCTCCATCATTAACGAACTGACAAAGAAATTACACGACAGGTGCCATATACGGTGCAGGAAATGCTTACCCTTTCGGGGCACCTGATTTCACTCCCAGTTTTTAGTGGAGTTCGTGTGGTGGTTTCTTATTTATTTTTTTATAATTATTGATGTAAATGTCCTTTGGTTTTGTGAGTCTTTGTTTACTCCTTGGTTTTAATTGTTATTGTCTTTTTCCTTTATGGGTAAAGATTGCACAAAACGCAGTAGCTTATACTTAGATATTCAAGTAACGAAGTTACAATATGACAACTTTATCAATTACCATACTTATCAAAAACAGTTTACATAAGTATTGCATGATGTATGAATCTGTGATAAAAATCATTTCAACCATGAACAAAGGAAGATAACTCCAATTAAAATTTGTTATTTGCCTAGGATAATACAGTTCAATTATATATTTTTAAATTCGCAAAATTGCAAAATGAAAGCAATCCCCGTCAGTGCTCACAAGCACCTTGATTCTTTTTGCCATGTTGTCTCTTTTCTTCCATTTATGGTATTTATTTGACTTTTGCCCTGAGTGCCATACTGAGGGATTGGCATATTATTGTCGTCATCAATGTAAACTTTTTCAAACATCTCAAAACCACAGGACCAATGCACAAGTATTAACTGAATGATCCTTAGAGTAAGTGGGAAAGAGACAGTACCCTAACAAAAGAGCAGAACACAGCCGAATGCCACAAATGGGTCTTCAATGCAGTTGGAAGATCCTGCAAACCCCCCTCCCCCCCCCCCCACCAATCAATCAACATGAAAAGAATGTAATTGTCTACCTTTATCCCATTTCTAGATGGCTATTATAGTGGTTATTTCTCATTTACTTCTTTTTTTTTTTAAATCTATAACAGTAGAAACTGCATTAAACAAAAATGATCTGCAATTTAATATATACTTTTGACAGGTGAGCATTTAAGGCTATAAGGAATCTCTTTACTCATTTAGAATAAAAATCATGAAATATTTGTAGCTACTGTTTTAATAAATATGGTAAATGGCATTAACTTTCAGAATAATGACCTTATATTAGAAAAAAACATTGAAGGATTACTGTACTACCTTGGAGCCTGAAAAGTTGCCTTGGAAGTAAAATATATGATCTAGGTGTTATTTGCATTATGATAATGAAAACAAAATGTTTCATAAAGAAGAATAGCTATAATTACAGAACTTTAAAAAAAAATGTATAATAATTGTATCAGTACAAGAAAATATAGAGAATGCTGGAGATAACTGTCAAATGTTTTTAATTTCTACGAAAATATTTACATAATAGTTCTTGAAAAACTGGTCATTATCGTGATATATAGACTGCCCTTAGGACAGTGGTATTGACTAAGATAGTGATAATGACTGAGCCGAAGGCGAGGTCATTATCGCTGTCCCAGTCAATACCACTGTTCTACGATGGAATTTATTACTGAAGAATAATGAATGTCATGTGGTCCCTTTTTATCCAATAAGAGAAGCTTATTCTTAACTGATATGAAATAAACTCACTTATTGACCGCTATTTTCAAATAGGCTAACGTTAAGAAGGTCTTGGGTTTGATCATTGACCCGGTATTGGTACTCGCTGCTTCACTGATAAGTAGAATGAAGTTTGAACTAGCATATTTATTAACATGGATTCTCTGTAAATATCAACCATGCCACATATAGGTCGTGGCACGCATAGTCTCAGAAAAGCTTCAAACTTTGTCAGTTAATACACTTTTATGGATAAATGAAAAAAATATATTGATATTGTTGATATGGACCATGGTTGCCATGGTAACAGGATATTCTAATTTAACCTTCAAAATTGCTCTTTTTCAACTATGAAATAGGTCTACTTTGAGCATTAATATCCACTTAAATAACAATATATTAGTAAAAATACCTATTATTTATATGAATATCATTACAAATTGATATAATGATTGAATTTAAAAATATAAAATATTTTATGTTACCCTGATTTGATCCTTGGATACATGGAAGACTTCAACAGGTATATAAAATACCCAATTTAGACAGTTTTTGAGGATGTGTAGCAAATTTACGCATCCATGTTGGAATATGGCATTATACTTTCCTTTGAGGCAACATATTATAGTTTCGATATATGGAATAAAATGCTTGGGGATCTTGTTTCCAAGAGCGGTAACCATGGAAACAAAAAAGTTAAATTTTCAAATTTTTATCAGTTTTTTCATTAAAAAATGCAATTAAAAAGTTAACTAATAACTTATTTAATCTTACATAACTGTTTATTTATTATTGACAGGAGAAATTCAACTTAATGACAAATAATAGGTCTGTTGCTATGGAAACGGGGCTTTCAAAATTGCAATTTTTAGCGAAATATTGTAAAAATTTGTAAAATCTGCAAATTTAGAAAAAAAACAAGATTAAAACAATTTGAGAATTATAATGGGATTATATAGACTAAAGTTTAAGGTCAACTTAAATCTGGCAATGAAAATGGTTACCATGGAAACATATGGATTATATCTGGAGATCTGCAATAAGGTCTAACATGTCATTGTTTTGACTCAAATAAACATCAACACTATTTATTTGTTGCAATAATTTTGAAATGTAAATATTTAAAATGCTAAAACATATCTCATGTAAACATTATAAATGGGTTCAATGTTGTCAAGATGTTTTCTATAGCCTTGATATGCAAAAGAAGACTACTAGTTCACAGATTTAAGTTGAAGCAACCGTTTTGTCTTACTAAAAAAAAGATTTGATGAGCAAATGTTCAACATGTCTGTCTAGTAAAAAGCAGGGCTTATAATTATGCTCTAACCCGTATATGCATGATATACTTGTCGCTGGACGTTAGACACCAAACCAAGTTCGTCATTATCAGCCTTGTATCTACAATATTGATTAAATCATTCACACTATGAAGTTTAAGATTTATAACAGTATGTGTTATGAAAAGTTTGGGCCATCATATTATAAGTTATATGGTTCGCTACTGACCCCATACGGATCCATAGAGGGTTAGTAAAATCCATAGGGGGTGAGGCCGGAGGCCGAGTCCCCTATGAATTTTATTCACCCTCTATGGATCCGTAGGGGGTCAGTAGTTAACCGTATAACGAATTTATCGGACGCTGGTCTTTTTCTGCGGCGTTTTGTTGAAAAATAAACAATGAAACAGAACAACATTAATAGATGACGTCGCCATTAACGCGTCATGAACCCCATATGAAACTTACTAACCCCATACGGTCTCATAGGGGGTCACCACGTGACGGTATTTAACCAATCACAACGTGATAATTCATCTGTGGTCCGATAATTGTAGATAGTCTGTTCTGTATTTTTGTTTATACTTTTCTTACTAGGAGAAGCGACAGGTTGCTTAGTAAAGTAGTAGTAGAAGTAATCAGTAAGTAGAAGTAGAAGAAGCGGCATTTCAGTATCAATGCAAGTTGACCTAGCATTAGTTCAATAAGAAGCCGTAATGGCATCAGCTTAGTAAGAAGATCAGAAGTAGGCAAAGCAGCAGCTGAGTTAGTAGTAGCAGAAGTAGCAGAAGCTCCGTAAGGAGCAGTATAGAAGTCACTGAGAAATGCAGCACAGTAAGTATAGTAGAATCAGCAGTGGCTCAGTTAGTAGGAGTCAAAGTCAGAGTAGCAGCTTCGTAAGTAGTAGAAGTCACAATAAGAATTAGGGCAAATAAAATAAAAGATGTGTGTTTCCTATTACCCTATCCTCCCTATATGTTAAGCTCAAAAATAGCCTATCCTAAAGGTTATTTTGTAATTTTTCAATAAGCACTGTTAAAGTCTGAATGTCCTTGATATAGACCCAATTTAAAAAAAAAAAGGTAAAATAAAAAATAATCCCTACCTACCCTATTTTTTTTATTTATTTTTTTTGAAACAGTGGCGGATCCAGAGGGGGCGTTGAGGGCCTCCCCCCCCTTTTGATTGGACTTCTTTTTTTTTTTTTTTTTTTTTTTTTTTTTTTTGTAAAATAATAAATAAGAGTAGACTTCTTGAACTTTGTCATTTTCCATGTATTCTAGTATTTTTTTTTCGACAATTCTTCACTTATAAAGTTATTTTTCGCTGGAATTTACTGATTGTCAAAGTCATGTGATTCGCTATGGTGGAGTTGACCAGTGCCCGGTCGAACAAACGTCACTCAGTCATTTTGAAATTCAAATTACAGTAATACATTGCTTAGGCTGAGGATGACAATTATGATACCTTCTAAGCGACATAGGATTGAGCAAGAACGTATTGGCTTCTATTTCACTATTCCACTAAACAGAAAGTAATACTCATGAAAAAAAGTTCCACAGCAGTATTACTTTAACTACGAAACTGAACATGTTGACCTTCTGTTGTTGTTTTTTCTATGGTCGGGTTGTTGTCTCTTTGGCACATTCCCCATTTCCATTCTCAATTTTATTAGCCCCAAACGCCAAGCCTATTAAAAAAACACATCGCTGAATAATGATCCCAAGTCTGTATAAGCTCTAGCGGTACGAACCATTTGATTTGAGGAGGCAGTCTTAGATATTTGAGAAAGAAAAAAATGACTTTGTTGTTTTGCCATAAACAAGTTATGGCCGGAACTGGATTGAAAACAATAATCTTGTCCACTTTATTGCTATTAGAAACAAAAATTTCCAACAGAATTATTTAGCATTAAATGAGCACGATGAATAAAAACGGGCGTATTTTTTTTTTGTGGCCGGGTTTGCAGGTATGATCAAATTGTCTGATATGCCGAACTGATGTATTAAATACTTTTTTCAAGACCAAACTGCAAACTGCCTGCTGGGTGCGGCCTTTCTGTCTCCATTTGTCGACCCATTCATAAATTCGTTGTCATAAGACTCATTCGTAGGCTTTGGTTGATTTGAAGCCCCTCACTTATTTTTTTGGGGTAAAACAATTCATCAAAACATTGGGATAAAAATTGGTTGTTTGTCTTTTTTAACTCTTGTTGGTCGTATTGTAAATTCCATCGAATAGCCAGGTGTATATCTTGTATACAACAAGAAATATGTGAGGTCCTGATGACTTAACTTACAACATGTACAACATGTACAAACCGGCGAGAATTTACAATGTCTATTTTTTACTGACAAGTCCCACATCAAATTTATCAATACATGACTTTGGATCCATACTATCATTTTATGAAAGACAATTAATAAGGAGAATACAGTATCGAACATGTCCAACCCCTACGCTTTACAGCAACTACAAAATAAACATTCCCCACGACAGGAACCGTTTAATAATTGCATGTTACACTTATTTTATGTTTTTTAGCCCCAAAAAGTCCCAATTTTTTTTTCTTTAAAACCTTCGCCCCCCCCCCCCCCTTCAAAAATTCTGGATCCGCCCCTGTAAAAAAATGTAATAGGAAACAACTATTATTTTATTTTGCCTTAGAAGTAGCAGCTCAGTAAGAAGTTATAATGGTAGGCAAAGCAGCTCAATAATTGGCAGTGAAAGTCAGAGAAGCAGCAGCTCAGTAAATACAGTGTAGTAGTAAAAAGAAGTATTAGAAGCAGGTCAGTAATAGTAGGTAGAAGCCAGCGAAGCAGCAGCGTAATAGGAGGAAGTAAACGATAGAGAAGAAGTAGAATTAAGTGAAATAAGAGAAGAAGAAAAAACCAGCTCATTAAGTTGAAGTAGAAGCAGCAGCTATATATATATAGTAATTAAGAAAATTGGACGAAGTAGACTTATTTTAAGCATCTCATTGTTTATGAATATATAGAAGTCAGCGAAGCAGCAGGTCAGTATGTAGTAGTGACTGGTCAAGCCGCTCAATAAACTGTCTTAGAAACAGAAGCTCAGTATGGAGTAGTGGAAGTAGTAGAATCAGACCAGTAAGTAGTAGTAGAAGTCAAAGAGACTTTCTGGAATATTCTGCATTTAACTTTTAATTGATTATAGCTTGCATTTACGAAATAAGTACAATGTATACAGTCAAGCTTACTCACATTGTTTAAATCAAATGCTAAGACGAAGGCAACCATGTTATAGAGAGAAACAGCCACTTTGGTAAAATAACCTCCTTCTTTGTTTCATTGGCTTACCTTGTGACTATTATACAAATGCTAAGTCGAAGGCAACCATTATAGAGAGGAACAGCCACTTTGGTCAAATAACCTCCTTCTTTATTTCATTGGCTTACCAAGTGACTATTATACAAATGCTAAGACGAAGGCAACCATTATAGAGGAACAGCCACTTTGGTAAAATAACCTCCTTCTTTGTTTCATTGGTTTACCCTGTGACTATTGTACTACTGTATAATAGTCCCAGTCTTACCATTTCCACTCCACTTTAGTTTGCATATTTTCAGTACTGATAAAAGGGAATCATTATACTGAGTTTTGAAAATACCAAGGATTTGTATAGTTAACTTTAACTATACAAATCCTTGAAAATACGAAAAATTATGGCAACAAGAAGAACATTATTTCAATCAACCTGTAAACGTCCCAAACCAACTTATTGTTATGCGTTTAATTTTCTGCATTGGCTAGAGGTATAGGAGGAGGGTTGAGATATCACAAACATGTTTAACCCCGCCGCATTTTTGCGCCTGTCCCAAGTCAGGAGCCTCTTGCCCTTGTTAGTCTTGTATTATTTAAACCTTTATAGTTTCTTGTGTACAATTTGGAGTTTAGTATGGCTTTCATTATCACTGAACTAGAATATATTTGTTTAGGGGTTAGCTGAAGGACGCCTCCGGGTGCGGGAATTTCTCGTTGCATTGAAGACCTGTTGGTGACCTTCTGCTGTTGTCTGCTCTATGGTCGGGTTGTTGTCTCTTTGGCACATTCCCCATTTCCATTCTCAATTTTATTAATTCAAATGTTCTACACATCATGAAAACATATCAACATGGTTAGTTCAAATGAGAGGAAATAAAGGCAGACATGTCTGTAATAATTGTACCTTATAGTTATATTTATGTATGTTTTCTATGACTATGTAAGGGAGCTACCATTTGATTTTTATGGGGGGCTAGGATGAAAAATTTTGTCCTGCATTTTTTTTTTAGCTGTAATCTCTGTCCTGCCTTTTTATTTTTCACTCTGTTCGGTCCTGCCTTTTTTTTTAGTTTATCCTGACTTTTTTTTTACCTAAATTGTCGTCCTGACTTTTTTTTTTTGCAAGTGTCTCATCCTGCCTTTTTTTTTTACTCAAAACTCCTGTCCTGCCTATTTTTTTCAAATTTCATCCTAGCCCCCCCATAAAAATCAAATGGTAGCTCCCTAATTGTCGTAATCATCAGGTAGAACATTCCATAAAACAGCAGCTTCAGATTTAAGAAGTTCTGACCATAGGTTGATGTTCGAACCCTAGGTAGAATATTTAAATTTTTTATTTACAATGATCAATCTTTCAACAGGTCGAGAACTCTAGATTTCCTGACGTCAGAATATAATAGTAATTTCCCAGACACAAGTCCAATACGGCCTTGAAAAACTTACCAATCGACTCAATGAACTACACTGTACATTGAATGCATTATGGGCTACTACGAGTTTAATACTACTTGAAAACACGTGGAATTAGTAGGACAACTGTCAACTAATAAAGTATCTGGGACTCTCAAAATAAATGTTTTTGTTCTGCGAATATGTTTATTGTAAAATAAATTTGGCCCGTAATTCCGCAACTGTTGGTACCATTATCCCCAAAATCAACCTAACCTTTCTTTGGTTGTGATGAACCTTCTTGGAAAATTTCATGGAGATCCAACATTTACCACAAAAAGGAAAGTGCTATTGACGATTAACAAATGCAACAAATGAGAGACGGGAGATACCAACGGGATAAACAATATCGCAAGTCGACAACAAACTGACATGTTTAACCCCACCACATTCTCTATGTATGTGCCTGTCCCAAGTCAGGGGCCTGTAATTCATTGGTTGTCGTTTGTTTATGCGTTATATATTTGTTTTTCGCTCTGTTTTGTACATAAATTAGGCCGTTAGTTTTCTCGTTTGAATTGTTTTGCAATGTCATTTTTTCGGGGCCTTTTATAGCTGACTGTGCGGTATGGGCTTTGTTCATTGTTGAAGTCCGTACGGTGACCTATAGTTGTTAATTTCTGTGTCATTTTTGTCTCTTGTGGAGAGTTGTCACATTGGCAATCATACAACATCTTCTTTTTGATATTGACAACGCCATAACACAAAAAAAGAGACAAACTGCAGACTACAAATAAGAAAACTAGAGACTGATCATGAGCAACTTAAACCAAACGAGTGCTCTACAAACGACACCCGTCGTTTTAGTCATGGTGGTACAAATTAAATTACAGATATAATTTGGCCGGTCACATTCGAGGAAAAGAGCATCACAATTCTCTAAGCGGAATAACTTTGACTTGGAACTTGGATCAATAAGTTAGTAAGTATAGTTTGACATGAAATTTTAATACATAATGGTTGATCTGATGCATGAAATAAGTTCGAGTACATTGTCGTTTTGATTCATTTGCAGGAACATCCAGGTGCACATTTACACGTTAAAGGTGTACATCCTCCTCCACACTCACAGCTACCTGAAAGTAAGAAGACAGTTTTCATTAATAGACAGTTTTACTTTATTTTATTATTTAATTGACACTTCAACAACAGGTGGGGGGGGGGGATACTGGTCTATACCTATATATATGTAATATTATATCATTGCCAGAAAAGTATCAACGTTTTTTTTAATTAGAAACTTCGAGTTTTGTGCTGAATGCAAAAATGATAATTTCTGACATTGCCCTAATTTTGTTTTGAAACTCGAGTACAGAGAGTTTTGTAAATTTTAACACACACACAAAAATAAAACGTATATTTAATTCCTTATTAACGAACACCAAATTGTGAAGAACAGTCATTGATAGTGACGTGGCACAAAATCCACATTGTACGAAATATCTTTCCGATACTAAGTGTATTCAGTAGGTAACGACTACTAGACTGAGTGAACTGAGTTTGTTTTTGAAAGCTTCAGCATCCTTTGCATTAAACCGCAGCCACATCCCCCACTCCTTGGTTAAAATAGTGTTAGGCCTGTCAAAATCATATCTACAGCCAATTTATTTAGAATCTTGGTACAAAAATCGTAACATTCAGCTTCGGGCCTGTAGATTCATAAGTTTTGTTGTGAAAATAGTTTAGGTCAATTTAAATTTAAATCGTAAGAAACAATTTCACCCACTCCTTAAAATCTCTCGCCCACATACCAAACAATCTACATTTACCAAAGGTGTTTATCATGCCCAATTCATGTTTATATCAGTATATTTTAATAGACAAAGTATAGTTTTATGTGAAATATTTCATAATACTTGTTTGTTTTAGGATTTTATAATATTGGCTTTCATATTTTATAGTAAATACCAAAAAAATGAATATAAAAAATTGAGAATGGAAATGGGGAATGTGCCAAAGAGACAACAACCCGACCATAGAAAAAAAACAACAGCAGAAGGTCACCAACAGGTCTTCAATGTAGCGAGAAATTCCTGCACCCGGAGGCGTCCTTCAGCTGGCCCCTAAACAAATATATACTAGTTCAGTGATAATGAACGCCATACTAATTTCCAAATTGTACACAAGAAACTAAAATTAAATTAATACAAGACTAACAAAGGCCAGAGGCTCCTGACTTGGGACAGGCGCAAAAATGCGGCGGGGTTAAACATGTTTGTGAGATCTCAACCCTCCCCCTATACCTCTAGCCAATGTAGAAAAGTAAACGCATAACAATACGCACATTAAAATTCAGTTCAAGAGAAGTCCGAGTCTGATGTCAGAAGATGTAACCAAAGAAAATAAACAAAATGACAATAATACATAAATAACAACAGACTACTAGCAGTTAACTGACATGCCAGCTCCAGACTTCAATTAAATTGACTGAAAGATTATGATTTCATCATATGAACATCAGGCACAATCCTTCCCGTTAGGGGTTTAGTATCATACCATCATAACATATATGAGAAGAACATAACCCGTGTCATGCCAACAACTGGTTTTTGAATAAATTCGTTTAGTTCCGATGCAAAGACCCTATAAGTGAATCAACATTAACGCCAAAATATGCAATCTTTAATGACCTGACAACAGTATCGTAACTATATCCCTTCTTAATAAGTCTATGCAAAGGTTTTGTTAGTTTTTTTGTTAGTTTTTGAGGTGAATACTGACACCTTTGTGCTTTATAAAGAATATTTCCATAAAAAATTGGATGTGAAATACCTGAACGTATAAGAAGTCTGCATGTCAAATGCATGTTGAGCTATATTTACGAATGATGTCCTTATACCGATGATAGAATTTAGTAAATGTTTTGACTAGTTGGTGATATCGAAAACCCTGGTGTAATAATTTTTCAGTAAATTAATACATAAATTTCTCTCGTTAAAATCTAAAACATTGTTACATACACGAGCGAATCGTACAAGTTGAGATATATAAACACCTAAGATGGTGACAAGGGAACGTCACCATCTAAAAATGGATAATTAACGATAGGAAATGAAAAATCATCTCTTTTATCATAAATTTTAGTATTCAGCTTTCCGTTAGTGATATAGATATCAAGATCGAGGAAAGGGCAGTTGTCATTGTTAGTATTATGACTTGATCTATGTTTTAAAGCGCTTAGGGCAATTTTAATATCAGATGATGCCGTTATAAACACTGTACAATAACAATAATAATAGTTTAAGAGAAAGAGTTAATTGTTTGTAATTTTACTATTGTTTGAACAAATTACTGGCCGTTATACTACGGTCTACCAATCTAAAATTAAACTATATGCGTGTACAATAAAATGAAGGCAAACATACCTGAACACTTGCAAGCAGATACTACTTTACAACCGGAACATTTACATTCACCACAGCGACAACCTTCACCGCTGCAGCCAGTTTCACAGATACACACATTTGCTAAAAAAAAAATAAAAATCTAAATACAGTACGTTTTGATATTTTTAAATATCATGAAAACACTTAAAACCTATTTAAATAATATTTTGTTATAATAAATGATAAACGGTATCAACTGCATGGACCAACAAGTAATTATTAATCTTCATTTGGGGTTAAAGTTTAAAATAACAAGCAATGATTTGAAAAAAGGGGAGGGCGATTTTTATAGTGAATCTCGTTGTAAAGTTTAAGATCTTTAAGGTTTAAACGTGAACATCGATTTCTACTTCTCGTATTTATCATGTTAATGTTATCTCACTAGAAAATGAACACTTAGTACGGTAAATCGTTAAATGGTGCATATAATCAGCATAAAATATATACATTTATACATGTACTTACTTTCGATACAGTTACAAGGTGCAGGCATGTTTAATTTGTAGTGGTCTCAGTGGTCGTAGTATTCAAATAAGTTTAATAATATTAATTGGCGCTTTCTGATTTATATGTCGATTAACAATAATGTGATCCGCGTGCAAAACATATGTTTGTTGATATGTTCGTGTGAAAATTCGATCGTGTGAAAATCCGATCGTGTGCAAATCTGAGATTCGCCATGATATGTTGCGTCATAGCATCTCCCTGAATATCCGATCGTGTGAAAATCTGATCGTGTGCAAATCAGTGATTCGACATAATAATATGTTGCTTCATAACATCATCTATACGACTATCCCTGTGCTGTCATCGTTTGGTTAATTCGGTCAAGGCATTAATTGTGTTTATGATGTATTAAATAATATCAAACATAAACACAGTTTGAAATTGGTAACATTTTGGTTTTTCGTTATACCATGCTGTTCAATGTGCAATTAGACTAGTCTTAACTTTCAGCAAGGATTTGTATAGTAATAGAACTATACAAATCCTTGCTTTCAGCAGAGACATTGTATTATATGTCTCTGCTTTCAGGTACTTCTATTGTATTATGTGTCTCTGTTCTTACCTATTTTTCACGTTTTTAGCAATTTTGGGCTTTATATTCCACTTTCTTTAATTATATTGGGGTTCATATTTGTGTGGTATGTTTTTTTCAAGTCCTAGATTTTTTTTTCTGGTTTTAATATTGCCGGAATTCAACTCCTGCATTGTACAAACTTTATAATATTAAAATCCTCTGGTGCCCGGTTTCCTGTACAATTATTTCTCTATGAGTTGCATAAAAAAAAGAAAAGTACCAGATATTTAAATGTGAAAAATGTCAAAACTGTCTGCTAATGCTATTTTCAAGGTTTAATAAGGTTTGAATATATTTATAATGACAATGAACAAGGGAAACGAAAAACTATGTTTTGTTTTATATATAAAGTTTCAGCTGCTTTAGAAAAGCTCTGGCTCTGATCAGTTCATTTACAAATATTAGACTGTGGTATCACTATCAGAGACATATAATATGTCTCTGGTGTTGTGAATAGTTATGAGGCAATATTTTGAAAATAAAATAGATTTACCCTGGCTTTGAAAACTTATGACACAATGTTTAGCCAGAGACATAATACAATAGACAACTTTCGAGTTCGATGCATTTCCTTCAAAAACTCTGGTTTTGTGAACATCATTCGTGCATTTAGGGGCATCTTCACTTCCATTCCAATGTTGAGCGAGTGGTTGGAAAACTATAATACTATATCGCACGAGTTAGTCAGCAAATAAAATTCTCAAAGTTGGCAATCAGCACTGCTGTCATTAAGGAATTGTGATCAAGAACTTACAAAACAAACATTATTTCTAGTTTATCATGCACAATGACGATCACTAAGACACTTGATGAACGTTAATAGTGCAGGGATACAGGCTCCCCCTCTATCTGGTAAATGACGTCATAAAGGCGCACATAATTGACAAGTTTTTTCCAGTGACGGATGAACTCGAAAGTGGTCTATTGTATTGTATTATATGTCTCTGGTATAGCCAAGGTGCTTGCAGATAGTTAAGTAATAGTAATACTCTATATTAACACCAGCCTGCTCAGTGCTGTAATACACCTTATTGCTATTTATTCCATTCCGGATAAGTTCTAAAATTACACATCTTTTTCATCCAGTTGAAGCTATCTGTGACCCTGTGTTTAATGTTTAAAAAATGCACCATGCATGATACTTTTTAATGAGACCTGTTTAAACTACCGTAAATACTTCAAACAAAATATTTTTTTACTTCAATTTTAATTTTATAAAAAATGAATCATACTCTATCAAAGTTTCTTAATGATCGCTTCTAAAGTTTTTCCTCCCTCAGCCAACTACTAATGACCTCTATTTTTGGAGGCCTGACCCTAACAGGAAGTTGTATAAATGACTGTTTTTCCCGGATTGGACTAAATAGCGATAAGGTGTATCCTGTATGTTAAAAACTGATTTATCTTTTATTTAATACTATAACCAGGCCATTCATTAGGAGGCGGTACCCGGTACTTTTACCCTCCTATGCTATTGACAAGTACCGCCTAAATGTAGAAATTCTTATATAAGATATTCATAGAATAAATTGAAAAGTACCACCTAGAAACGTGGAAAGTACCAGTCAACATGAAAGATAATGAAACCCCTGTATAACGCCATCAAACATTTGTTAAAATGTAAATATAATTATGCATATAATCTGTCATGTATGATGACAACAAAGCTTGTTATGATTCCATTAACTTGTTTTTTTACGATAAGTTTAGCAAGGACTCCGAGTGCAAAAGTGTCTGTTGAAAGGCAGCTACTACAACATGTACAATACATTTTATGATTAGGCAAAAAAAAACTTGGCACCCTACCTACCATAGATGCCAACTCGCATGGTTTTCTGTTAAATTGCATTTTTAAAAATTGTTTTGCCTTACAGGCTTTTTTATTGTTTGATGTTAAAACACATTCCATATCTGGTCGTTATATAATTATAAGGGTGTAAATGGTTTCTGTTTCATAGGAACATTTTTCATTTTGGAAATATGTCCAATGTTTTTTAGGGGTATTTTTTAACCTTGATCTTCATCTAAAGAGGAAGAAGTACTTGGCAAATGTTTAACTTTCAAAATGTTTGAAAAACCAAATGTAGATTAACATGTTAAATAAAAGATATTCATTGTGAGCCATAGGTTTTGAGCCATTATTAGTGATAAAATTATACATTAAAAACTCAAAATTTCTTTTATTGGGCAGTCAGTCAAACACCTTTCACCATGTTCACCTATCCTGCCTGGTGTGAAATAAATTACATCCTTTGTGAAAAGACTATCAGCATTAAGCAACTCTTCAAACTTTGTTGCAAAAACTTAATTTGTGTTAGCAATTGCAGTCATAAACTGAGACTAAAGCTCATTGCTATCAACAATTCACACAATCACTGACCATACCTTTTTTTTCTGTTTGTAGATTTAATAATGCAAGCTGTGAGACAGATTGTTAGACACTACAACAGTAGTCATGTTATCTGGCAATACAGACCACTCTTTTGTAAGAGAAAAAGCATAAACATTTTCCAAAATAAGTTATATACAGGCAAACAATGTAATTCATCGAAGGGCTTGCATTCACAGAACAATATAGGTGCTGGACATCTAAACAAGTTAAAGACAAATTTTCTTACGGCAAATGATTTCCATATATTTTATTTACGACCATTTCATGAAGACCGGGAAACAAAAGCAGTGACAGTATGGGGCAGCGTGAAAGAATTAAAGTGTTCCCCAGTTCCAGCGTTAGTACTTGGAGCCTCTGGATTAATCCCCTTTGTAGCAGCTCCTGGATATATGATCTTCAGTAGTATGTTTATGCCAAGTATATGCTTTGCTCAAATGACTTATGGAGCAACCATTTTGTCGTTTCTTGGAGGAGTAAGATGGGGGTTTTCAATATCAGAAGAAAGTGTATTGAGACCAGGTTGGATAAGTCTTGGTGTCAGTGTGGTCCCATCCCTAGTGGCATGGGGTGGACTTATGATGCCACATCCATTATCATTGTTTGTTGTGATGGGAGGATTAGCAGGTGCTGGATATTATGACATGGTGTCATGGGCTTATCCCCCATGGTTCAAAGGATTGCGTTTCATTCTAACATTTGTAGCAATTTTATCATTGTGGACTACTTTTATGTGTAGCTATTTATTGAAGAGTGAATCTAACAATGAGAGTAAATATGTGAATACTACAGAATAAAACAATTTGAATCACAGAATCAATTATAATGTACAAGTATATTTAAACAGATGTTAAAGTGGTTAAGTTTGGACTTAATATATTTTGATAAAGGTTTTACATGTATAACAGGTTTTTTTTTAAAAGCCTTTCCAGTTTCTAAACTAGATAGCAAACTACATGTACCAAAATAGGTTTCCCAAATGTTAAATTGATTGAATGACTAATTGTTTGTTGCTTAATGTCCTGTGGCAAATATTCCATGCATGTTCAGAACAATGTTAGATTGAACATGTTCATGTTTGTATTGGTTATTTTCAGGTATTTTCTTTGAGTTCCCCATATCATTAAATCACTGTCATGTCCTATTCATGCAATTTATCCGAAATTTATTGTTGAATTGGAACAATGCAACAAGAATATTTTATATTTATTTCCAGTAAAAAAGCCAAAATAGTGAGAGAAAAAAAAAAAACTCTTCAAAGGAAGTAATTTCTATGCACAGTGTTGAACATTGTTGAATGACGATTTCAGTCATATTGGTGAGTTACTTGAAATATAATTAAAAAGAGGTGATCTTTACGATATTGCTTTTGTTGTTATTTCCACACATAGTTGCATAGATAAAAAGATGAATAAAAAAAAAAATCTTTTTGCAACTTCCTCAAAGTATTTTCAACATTGTTCAAGATACTGATACATGTAAGCAAAGTCAGAAAATGATTAAAAGTAGATGTAGGATCTATTTCCAAGATACAGATACCCAACATTTCTAATAGCCAACAAGTAATTGAAAGGTTAGCATACAGTCTTCCACAATAGACAGATGTTTTAAATGAATGGATTTCATCATTTCTGACGGGATAACCATCTAATCATCAGTTTTTCATGAAGTTTTGTACAAAAAATGTAAATGAGTGGGCAGTCAGGCAAGCTGTTTTAAAAAGTCTATTCCTTGAATCTTGTTTTCATGATATTGTTTATTTTCAGTTTTCTGTTTTATATACATGTGTTATGGTCTTAATTGATTATGAACAAAAATGTGTCCAAAGTACACGGATACCCCACTCGCACTATCCTTTTCCATGTTCCATGGACCGTGAAATTGGATAATTATCTAATTTGGCATTAAAATTAGAAAGATCATATCATAAGCAACAAGTGTACTAAGTTTCAAGTTGATTGGACTTCAGCTTCATCAAAAACTACCTTGACCAAAAACTTTAACCTGGACGGACGGACGAACGGAGCCACAGACCAGAAAACATAATGCCCCTCTACTATCGTAGGTGGGGCATAAAAAGCACTTAAATGTCAATTGTATACTAAATTTTTTTTAAATGTTTGATCCAATCTGTTTCAAGTTGTAATATGTTGATTCTCATGATTAAATGGAGGTCAAATTTGTTTTGAATTTTCTGTCTTACATTACATACTACAGATGACCTTTTTGTGGAATTTTGTCCCGAAGAATTGACAACAAGCAGTGGCTTTAAGTTCTAAACACAAATGGCTCATTTTGGATTCCAAGTTTCTCTAATTTTTGTGTTATTTTCACATCTCTTGAGCAATTTTTCTTATCACTAGTAAAATATCTGTTCTCAGCAAATGATTTGTCGAAATTTAATTATGACATTAAATTTTCATGATTTTTTTCTGAATTACCTATTGTGATGTCATGAAAAAAAGTGATCATGCCGGATCTGAGCATGTCATATATAAAGAACACAACTATCTGCAAATCTTTGAAAAGGAAGGACAATTTAAAACATCATAAAAGAAACAGAAACATATAATGATTTACTACAACCTTCACATAAACTTAACATGATCCAAGAAAATGAGGTCACGGTCATATAAACCAAACGAGAAATACCTGTACATGTACACCTTCCAATCATTCAATCATTCAATACACATGATACACTAAATATAGTTGACCTATAGCTATTGCTTATAGTTTCTAAGAAACAGTCTTAACCAAGAAGACTAAACATTGAACAACGAACCAAGAAAATCAGGTCGGATGAACCATGTCAGGCAGACATAAACAGTTTACAATCCTTCCCAACAACAAATATAGTTGACCTATTGCATATAAAATCAGACCAAAACACAAAAACTAAATACTGAGCAAATAACCGTAATATGAGGTCAAGGTCAAATAAAACCAGCAGGACTTACAAGGACATCATAAAATATTTTCATACAGCAAATATAATTGACCTATTGCATATATTTAGTATTCGAAAAAAAATAACAAAACTCAAAAACTTAACTTTGACCACTGAACCATGAAGATGAGGTCAAGGTCAGATGATACCTGCCAGTAGGACATGCACACCTTACAATCATTCCATACACCAAATATAGTAGACCTATTACTCACAGTACAAGAAAAACAGACCAAAATATAGAAACTAAACTATAACCATCGAACCATGAAATAACAAAACTAAAAAACTTAACTTTGACCACTGAACCATAAAAATGAGGTCAAGGTCAGATGACACCTGCCAGTTGGACATGTACACCTTACAATCCTTTCATGCACCAAATATACTAGACCTATTGCTTAAAGTATCTGAGATATGTACCACCAAAACTTAACCTTGTTCACTGATCCATGAAATGAGTCGAGGTCAAGTGAAAACTGTCTGACAGGCATGAGATTGTTGGGTATATATATATACAATTATGTTTTTGAAAGCAAATTTAAGATTGAGCAGATACATCATGTATATTGATTGATGTTTAACTCAACTTTCTGCACTGTTGGCTATTTCTTTGTGGCCAGTTTTTGTTGGTGGAGGAAGCCAGAGTGCCCAGAGATAACCACTGATGTTCAGTGGGTAAACCAACAATCCTCAATTAGTAAATAAGGTATAATGATACATTTTGGGTTGCCATATATTTTATTTCTACACATTAAATGCTAGTAAAATACTTCACTGAGTGCAGCCCGATACGAAAGCGGAGGTGGAACCTGTACAGTTGGGTCAAATTTGGGCACAATTTTCAAGCTTGATACTATCTGAATTTGGATTGTGATCAAATTTTTGACATAATATAGGTTTCTGACACAAAATAAATGACAAATCTAATGCGCAATACTGTGCAATTGAAAATTTCTTCTTGAAACTTTTCAGATATTTAACATTTGAAAAATTTTGAAAAAAAATATATGAACCCCTTAAAAAGTTGGACCCCCCTACTTTTTTAATCTCCCTTGGAGCAGTATCCATCAAACTCAATCCCAGTCTTTCCTTTGTAGTATTGAACCTTGTACAATTTTAGAGAGATTCATAGATGAAACAGTTAAACACAAGTTATTGTCTCGAAACTAGAAAAAATGCTTGTTTTTGGCTCTTTTTTTGCTCCTTATTCCTGCATGTTTGGGGCAATTATCCCCAAATTCAATCCCTGCCTTCCCTTTCTGATATGGAACTTTGTCGTACAATGTCAGAGAGATCCATGCACTTACACAGAAGTTATTGTTCCAGAAACTACAAAAATGCTTGTTTTTGGCCCTTAATTCCCAAACTGTTGGAACCATAACCCCCAAAATAAATCCCAACCTTTTTATTGTGGAATGGAACATTGTGGTACAATTTCAGAGTAAATCGAAATACTTTTACTCAAGTTATTATCCTGAAACTAGAATAATGCTCATTTCGGGTGCCTTTTGGGCCATTAATTACTAAATGGTTGGAACCACCATTCTGAAAATCAATCTCAACCTTTCTTTTGTGGTATTGAACCTTCTTAAAAAATTTCACAGAGATCCATTCACTTAAACTAACGTTATTGTTCGGAAACCAAATGTGTCTTTGTATGACGACACAGACGAAGACGACAATATAGCATTATACGCACCCAAAAAAAATTTTGCGGTCGTATGTAAATAAAAGAATTCAATTTACTTCATTTTCTATTTATTCTCTGGAATGTCAACAATATTACAAATCTTATAAATATTCTTCAACAAAATAAAATCAAACAAAAATTGACTATTCTTATCAGATCATTCTGATTATGCTTTTAAAAGTATAAACATTATTTACTATACAATAATTATGATAATAAAATGTATTTGTATCAACACCCCACTTGCAATACATTGTACATGTATAATTCATGTTGAAAAGTCAGTATCAAAAGGCAAATTGTTCTTTGTTTTATATATATTGAATTTAAAACATTCTAAATCGATAGCAATTATGTTATGATTTATTCTTTATTTAAATAAAGAAATGTAAACGTTATAATTGACACAATATCCTCTCTATTTGATATATAAAAGTTGACCGTATTAAGTTCCTCATTTGACAAAAGGCATCAAAAGATCCTCTATGATTTGCAGTTGCTTTTATCTAGACCTTAACATAAAACTTAACATAGACTAATACACAAAACACATCATATCCCCCTAAAAGTTATCAGTTAATTAAAAAAAAATTAACAAAGAGAACACTTCTAGTTTGTAAATTGCATAACTTCAGTGAAATGAAAATTCCATAAAAGTTGGTAATTCAGGCATATTTTTTCTGCATATAATTTAAACTGCAAATGACAACATAAACATAGTAAATTTAATAATTTAGCCATCCATATTTAACTTAACAAAATATATGTTCTGTTTATATAGCATACAACAAATATATGAAATAATATTAGAATCATCTGTTTCTGATTTACAATTCATAAAAAAATCTGTCAAATTCTAGCATTATATTTCTAAGCTTGTGGTCTTTTTAAACCAGAAAATCACATGTACCATAATTAAAATGCTTTCATTAGGATAAAATTATTACCCGTATTTAGATTACCATACATATACATTTTTGGATTCAGGTTCCGATTCAAACATATTTTGATTGTCTGTTCTTTTAAATTTTGCTGGAGCTGAACCTGTTAAGATACTCCTTGCAATGTGTTGTTCTACAATTTAGCTTGTTGGATACCATATTTTTTATATAATGTAACTACAGCAGCTCCACCTATACCAAAGTTATGTTGTAAACCAATTTTTGCATCTTCAACTTGTCTTTTACCAGCTTGTCCTCTCAACTGCCAGACTAATTCAGCACACTGAGCAAGACCTGTAAGAATAAGAAAATAGATGCTTTGAGTTGTAATGGTTTGTTAACATACATGAATATGTGTTGCTGTAATAGACAAAAGTGTTCATCTGTTTGCTCCATTTTTAATTATTTTTATGAGATTGGGATTAGACTATTGGTTCTATCGCTTGAACATTGTTGAATGGTTTTACACTAGTCATTTTTGGGGGCCCTTTACAGCTTGCTGTTCGATATGAGTCAAGGCTCTGTGTTGAAGACCGTACTTTGATCTATAATGGTTTACTGTTATAAATTATTACTTGGATGGAAAGATGTCTCATTAGCACTCACACCATATCTTCTTATATACATGTATATTATAATTCATAATGAAAAAAAATGTTCCAGATTTCAATCAAGTAAAATTGAAATTCATACAGAGGTAAAACATAATAAAAAACAATAACAGTAGTTTCTTTCTCAGGTCCCTCACCTGTAGCACCTATTGGATGACCTTTGGACTCCAGTCCTCCTGAAGGGTTAACAACCCATTTATTGTTCAAATAACACATTTCTCCACCTTCCTTATTTTTACGCCATTCACTGTTTCTAATCAACTGGTATCCTGTTCCTTCTTTGGCAAGTCCTAACGCCTCATACATTAACATTTCATTACAAGAGAAACAGTCATGAACCTCAACAACATTGACATTGTCAGGAGTCAGACCCGATTCTTGAAAGCATCTCCTAGCTGCTTCTTTTGCCATCTGGTACCCTGACAAATCAATGTAACTTTTTTCAAACGATGACGGCAAGTCAGTTACTAAGTGCTGTGATATGATTTCTACAGCTTTTCTCTGTAGAGCATGACGAATGACAAAGTCTTCGCTACAAACAATGACACAAGCACCACCATCTGCAACTGGAGCAGACATCCAAAATGTAATTGGATGACACAACATCATTTTATCTTTTATATCGGAATGAGATATTTCTTTAGAAATAGTGGCTTTAGGATTATTCACACTTTGTTTATGATTTTTATAAGAAATGTTAACCATGTCATCAATATTGGCTTCTGGGTACTTTTCCAGATACTCTCTTGCAGCATAAGCATACAATTTGACAACATCTGATGTCATTGCGTTCATTCTTGGTTGTATAAGACCAGGATCGGCTCCAATGGTAACCATGTGGTCCATGTGACGTTTGACAGGGGATTCCTTCTCTGGATATCTTTCTGAAAGTCCTCTCTCCATTTTTTCAAAGCCTGAAATATAAAACATTATATGCATCATAAACATGATATATATTTTATAAAAAAAAAATTATATATATGTCAATCTGAATTTAATCTAAATTTACTTATGTACCTAGATGTATATATATATATATATATCAAATATTTGAAATGCATTTCAGAAGCAGGTTTAATTGGTAAAATTTGGTTGATTATTTAGGGAATCACTGAAGCATGATGGCACGGCCTCCTCTCTCCTCTCCACTTATATAAATACAGTCAATGGACCTCCCCTTATGAAAATTTCTGGATCTGCCACTACATTCTTCTTGGTATTTAAAAATACTTCATTTCATAATAGGAAGGGGGATCCGTGCAAAGTTCCACAAACAAAGCAATACTGTTGTTCAACAATTCAAGATAGAAATGGATAGAAAGTTTCCACAAGGAAATGCAAACCATTAACTTGTTTAACTTTTGAATTATCTCCCTTTAACTGTATTATGAATTAGATTTATTTAGTTTTATAGATTATACAAGAACAGAAAATGGGATAGTGCAAGAATTCTGTTTGCTAGAACACTAGATGTGTATGTGTATTAAAAATGTTTGATAGCATATACATGTAATATGAAATTAAAAAATAATAACTAAGTTATTAAGAAAGTTTTTTGTGCATAATTGAATTAGTACCTAAAGCCATGACACAGTCCTCAATGCCACTTTGAACCAGTCTCCTTGCCAACATTAGGGCACTAGAACCTGAGGAGCAATTGTTATTTACATTGAACACTGGTACTCCACTCAATCCAAGTTCATAGGCAGCTCTCTGTCCACATGTTGGTTCCCCATAACAGTAACTTGCAACAACTGCTTGAACCTTAGAGTATGGAATCTTAGCATCTTCTAATGCTGCTTTACCTGTAAATGGAAAAACCATGTAATAAGTTTATTTCAGTACAATTGTATGCCAAATAAGAGACATGAAAACTGATTATTCATACTACTCAGCTTTCAAAGTCAAGTGTAAAGTATCTTTAAGAAAAACTAAACCAAAGGTACTTTTTAAAATCTAAAATTTTTTCTCCTGCTTTGATTTTTTTTCTTTTGATGATGTTGTAAATACATTTGGTCATAATGAATGTATGTTTATAAATATACTCTGTATTCAATGCATATTGATAATACTTTCAGTAGCAGATGAGGGGAAAAAAATAAGTATTTTTTTAATTTCTGAATTGTGTGACATAGTTGGGTTTTTTTATCTACTGATTCTTGAAAAAGAGTTTTGTAAAGGTTTCTGTTACAAGAAAGATTATTTTCAATCTGCTGAATATTAACCTTTAAAATAAAAAAAGGGGTTCTTTAAAGAGTTAGAGGCATATATATAGCAACTTTACCTGACCATATAGGAAAATAGGTATTTAGTCGGATCTTAACACATACTTGTGATTTGCTTAAAACCGGTTTTGATCAAAATATACGAAGAAATGTCGAAATGTTCAGGACTTAATTAAATCCGTATTTCGGTAGGATGGTGCAAGCATACGATTTTTATTGTGTCTTACACTTTGAGAAGCGAATAATCTTCAACTACTTTATTCAAATATTGTGTAAAAATGTTAATTTTGAGCTATGAAAGTCAAGTGGCTCGAGCATTTTTCTGAGGAAGTTTTAAAAAATTGCAAAGAAATATTTTTACAGTGGGTTAGCTTTCATTAGTCTTAACTATCTATAGATTAACAACTTTTGGTTATATTTATAATTTACAATCATCATTGAAGGTGGGGGACGATTGCACAGATAATTAATTATATTGATGTGCCATTTGTATGCAAGAGTGACATTCCGTTGTATTATGTGCCAAAAAGTTATGCAAGTATTCTCTCCCCTTAACAGGTTCAATATTTTAAAATTAAGTTTAGGTTTCTGATATAATTTTGAATAATTACAAAATGTATCAATTCAGTATATTTCAGTTTTTGTTATTGGTGTATCAAAAACATTGATGTACGAATATAATTTCAGAAATTTGAAACGTTTAAAATGATTACATACCAATATAAAGAACCGTTCATCATTTTTGAACCAGGTGCTCCGCAGGGCGCAGCTTTATACGACCGCAGAGGTCGAACCCTGAACAGTTGGGGCAAGTATGGACAAAACATTCAAGCGTGATACAGCTCTGAATTTGGATTGTGATCAAATTTTTGACATTACATGGGTTTTTTTTACACAAAACAAATGTCAAGATTTTACAAATCAATTAAAGATTTCTTCTTCAAACTTATTTAAATCTAAAATTAAATAGTTGACACAGCATAGGTTTCTGACACAGAATGAATGTGGTCTAATGAACTTAAAAATTTTTTTTTGCCTTTAAGCAATTCACTATGCTGTTGAATATTAATCCTCTCAAAAAAATGTTTGAAGAAATTTCTTTTTATTTATGAAATCTGAAATGAGAAAAATTTAACCCCCCCGCCATTTTTTTTTTTTCACATCCCCGTTTCCCTTTTTCCAAAACTGATATCAATTCAAATTTCTAATGGAGTTTGCAACAATAACTACTCTTTTAAATACATCATAAAATATTAAAATGTAAAGTAAAGTGCTTGTTATCACTGAATGGTAAAGATTGGTTGGTAGTAAAAGTGAATATACATTGTTTATTGTATAAAACAATAAAAAAAACTTCATCAGCAACATTCTATATTGGCAAATTTCCAATGAAGTTATTTACATAAAGTTATTGGCAAATAAAAATAGAAAATGACATCATAGTCATGTCTGGCAAATGTCCAACATACCTTATCTAAAAACATTTTAGATAAGCTAAGGAAAAAAAGCTTCATCAGCAACATTTTATATTGGCAAATTTCCAATGAAGTTATTTACATAAAGTTATTGGCAAATAAAAATAGAAATAACCAGGTGCTCCACAGGGCGCAGCTTTATACGTCCGCAGAGGTCGAACCCTGAACAGTTGGGGCAAGTATGGACAAAACATTCAAGCGTGATACAGCTCTGAATTTGGATTGTGATCAAATTTTTGACATTACATGGTTTTTTTTTACACAAAACAAATGTCAAGATTTTACAAATCAATTAAAGATTTCTTCTTCAAACTTTTTAAATCTAAAATTAAATAGTTGACACAGCATAGGTTTCTGACACAGAATGAATGTGGTCTAATGAACTTAAAAGTTTTTTTTTGCCTTTGAGCAATTCACTATGCTGTTGAATATTAATCCTCTCAAAAAAATGTTTGAAGAAATTTTCTTTTTATTTATGAAATCTGAAATGAGAAAAATTTAAACCCCCCCCCTTTTTTTTCACATCCCCGTTTCCCTTTTTCCAAAACTGATATCAATTCAAATTTCTAATGGGGTTTGCAACAATAACTACTCTTTTAAATACATCATAAAATATTAAAATGTAAAATAAAGTGCTTGTTATCTCTGAATGGTAAAGATTGGTTGGTAGTAAAAGTGAATATACATTGTTTATTGTATAAAACAATAAAAAAAACTTCATCAGCAACATTTTATATTGGCAAATTTCCAATGAAGTTATTTACATAAAGTTATTGGCAAATAAAAATAGAAAATGACATCATAGTCATGTCTGGCAAATGTCCAACATACATTATCTAAAAACATTTTAGATAAGATAAGGAAAAAAAGCTTCATCAGCAACATTTTATATTGGCAAATTTCCAATGAAGTTATTTACATAAAGTTATTGGCATATAAAAATAGAAAATGACATCATAGTCATGTCTGGCAAATTTCCAACATATATTATCAACTACTATTCTATACAAAGAAAGATAACTCCAATTGAAAATTAATTGCTATTGCACAATATTGCGCAATTAGATATTTCTTGCTATTGTGCAATACTGTGCAATTGAAAATTTCTTGCTATTGCACAATACTTGATATGGAATCCTGATTTGGACCAACTTGAAAACTGGGCCCATAATCAAAAATCAAAGTACATATTTAGATAAAGCATATCAAGTAAGTCCAAGAATTTAATTTTTGTTAAAATCAAACTTAGTTTAATTTTGGACCCTTTGGACCTTAATGTAGACCAATTTGAAAACTGGACCAAAAATTAAGAATCTACATACACAGTTAGATTTGGCATATCAAAGAACCCATTTATTCAATTTTTGATGAAATCAAACAAAGTTTAATTTTTGACCCCCATTTGGACCAACTTGAAAACTAGGCCAATAATTAAAAATCTAAGCACATTTTTAAATTCAGCATATCAAAGAACCCCAAGGATTCAATTTTTGTTAAAATCAAACTAAGTTTAATTTTGGACCCTTTGGACCTTAATGTAGACCAATTTGAAAACGGGACCAAAAATTAAGAATCTACATACATAGTTAGATTCGGCATATCAAAGAACCCCAATTATTCAATTTTTGATGAAATCACACAAAGTTCAATTTTGGACCCTTTAGGCCCCTTATTCCTAAACTGTTGGACCAAAACTCCCAAAATCAAACCCAACCTTCCTTTTATGGTCATAAACCTTGTGTTTAAATTTCATAGATTTCTATTTACTTATACTAAAGTTATGGTGCAAAAACCAAAAATAATGCTTATTTGGGCCCCTTTTTGGCCCCTAATTCATAAACTGTTGTGACCTCAACTCCAAAAATCAATCCCAACCTTCCTTTTGTGGTCATAAACCTTGTGTTAAAATTTCATTGATTTCTATTTACTTATACTAAAGTTATTGTGCGAAAACCAAGAATAATGCTTATTTGGGCCCTTTTTTGGCCCTTAATTCCTAAACTGTTGGAACCAAAACTCCCAAAATCAATCCCAACCTTCCTTTTGTGGTCATAAACCTTGTGTCAAAATTTCATAGATTTGTATTCACTTAAACTAAAGTTATAGTGCAAAAACCAAGAAAATGCTTATTTGGGCCCTTTTTGGCCCCTAATTCCTAAAATGTTGGGACCAAAACTCCCAAAATCAATCCCAACCTTCCTTTTGTGGTCATAAACCTTGTGTTAAAATTTCATTGATTTCTATTCACTTTTACTAAAGTTAGAGTGCGAAAACTAAAAGTATTTGGACGACGACGACAACGACGACGACGCCAACGTGATAGCAATATACGACCAAAAACTTAAATTTTTTGCGGTCATATAAAAAGACTATGAACGAAAATCGAATTTGTTATCTTCCTTTGGTGATAGATTGATTGGGAAATGAATGGTAATCACAGAGAGGGACCAGCAAGCAATTTTTAATTGTAGCTTATTCAACGTTAAAACAATTTTTCACTATAAACGAATATTACTTTATACAAATATAAGGACTTTGTTAGCTAAATCTACAAATTTTATTAGATATTATGATTTTTTATTGCAATAGATTATTTAATATGCTAATATATAGTAAATTAGTTTATAATTGTATTGAAGAAATCAATTTTCATGAGAAATCTGAGATTATTAAATCTCTTAAATCATTTTCTGTTAAACCTATTATATTCTTTTTAATTTCTTGTATGATACTGATTTTGGAGCTTTTCTGAGCAAATCTGTAAGTCTCAATAAGACTTCTTATTTCTTTTCAAGAACAATGCCTAATACTGACTGTATGACAATAAACTTTTTAATTGTGTATCTCAAATATTTCTAGTCCTGTTCAAAGTATCTATCTTTAAGTTGAGAAAAGTAGCTGTCTTATCTTATCCATACCAGCTTCTCTTCCCATGTCATGATAGTCCCAATTTTTGGTCAGTGGTCTTTCAAATTTTGTGGTTCCAACACCCACAACAAAAGTTCTTTTCCTTTTATCCATTTTAAGAATCTCTTGTGTAGCAGTTTAATCCTCTAATATCCAGTACTCTAAACTTAGCTTACAAAATAACTGAAATATAAAAATAAGACTAACATATAAAATTGTTTGCCCTAAGATGGACTCCAGAGGGAAAAGAAAGAAAAGATGCCTTTTATAAACATCATGGAGAAAAACAGTTGAAGCAGAAATGAAAGAACATGGAATCAGCTGGGGCAAAATAGAAAAGAAAGCACAGAAGAGAAATGAGCATCTGGGCATAAAAAGGACTAGGTTGGTAGGTACATGTAGATGTAAAAGAGAATTTTGCTATCTAGAGTGGATGAATAACTTATTGTCAAATTTTGTTGGGTAAATCAACCTATTTGGAAGGAGATAATTGTAAATTGGTTATTACTACAAATTAAACAAATTCAGGGGGAGATAACTCCAAATTCTTTAATCAACCAATTCAGAATTTTACAGTAAACTGGATAACATTGCTGCAAGTCAACCAATTCAGAGGGAAATAATTACTGATTAATCAAATCAGGGAAGATAATAACTGGATATTACTACAAAATCAAAAAATTCAGGGGGAAATAACAATTGGATATTTCTGCAAATCAACTAATTTGTGTTAATAGCATGAACAGGGGGAAATAATAACTGGATATTACTACAAAAACTGAGCTTAGGCCATAGACCACAATTATTTTTCCTTTTATTTCTTTATAACCTTTTGTCATTTTAAAAAAAATCACACCCTTTTTTTTGGCAAAAATTTTGTTGTATATAAAATGTACATTACAAATCCCCAAAAACATCCAACATTTCAAAAAAATTGATACTATATAAATTTAGCCAAATAAATATACTGTATTGACAGGTCAAGACTCTTGGAAATGGCATGATTACTGATTACATAGAATTACACTGCAAAATGTAATCAATTACAGCAGATTACGATTACTGATTACAATTACCCCATGCCTACTCAAGAGATATTCTGAAAAACTTACATATTACCCTTTAGCACCTGACATTATAATCACTTCTTTAAGCAACTGAGCAGTTAAAATAAAACATCCATTAATTTATTTCAACTTTATTCTTTCATTCCTGTTCCTGTGCCATAAAACTTAGAATTAAATTAGAAGAGGAAATAAGAAACATACTATAACTTCAAGTTCAGGGAACAATATTATTTATATATGTGGTCTACAAAATGTGTAATAATTGGATATTCCTGCAATTTAACCAATTCAGGGGGAGATAGTAATTGGATATCCTGCAATTCAACCAATTCAGGGGGATAATAATTGAATATTCCTGCAAATCAACCAATTAAGGGGAATAATAATTGGATATTCCTGCAAATCAACCAATTCAGGGGAAAAATAATTGGATGTTCCTGCAAATCAACCAATTCAGGAGGAGATAGTAATCGGATATTCCTGCAAATCAACCAATTCAGGGGAAAAATAATTGGATGTTCCTGCAAATCAACCAATTCAGGAGGAGATAGTAATTGGATATCCTGCAATTCAATCAATTCAGGGGGAGATAGTAATTGGATATTCCTGCAATTTAACCAATTCAGGGGGAGATAGTAATTGGATATTCCTGCAGTTCAACCAATTCAGGGGGAGATAGTAATTGGATATTCCTGCAAATCAACCAATCCAGGGGGAGATAATAATTGGACATCCTGCAATTCAACCAATTCAGGGGGAGATAATAATTGGATATTCCTGCAAATCAACCAATTCAGGGGGAGATAATAATTGGATATTCCTACATGCAAATCAACCAATTCAGGGGAGATAATTGGATATTCCTACATGCAAATCAACCAATTCAGGGGGAGATAATAATTGGATATTCCTACATGCAAATCAACCAATTCAAGGAGAAATAATAATTGGATATTCCTACATGCAAATCAACCAATTCTGGGGGAGATTAGGGACGACATCAAAAGATCGATGTAGGATAAAAAAACTTAAATCAAATAGTTTGGGGTGAGGGGGTCAACATTACTGCAAGTTTTGTTAATCTCAAATCGATTTTACATATATCCCTAATGGTCAATCAATTTGTCCCAAATTAAGTTAAGAGGGGGTGGGTCAGTGAAAAAAACTATGTGAATTAAGTTTTTTATCCTTCATTGAACTTTTGATGTCGTCCCTTATAAACAGTAGAAAATGAAATTTATCTGAATGATGTGTGTGAATATATCTCCTCTGCATTTTTGTGTATTTCTCATGTTCTCATCCTGTAAGGTTACACAAGTAAAATAAAGTCACATGTACAATATCATTTCTTTTGTGCAGTGTGTCTGTTCATTTAATTTTTTGACAAAATGAACAGACTGTGACATGTACCTCAAACAAAAGAAATTACCAGACTTGGGGTTTGTTAACTCCGTTTACACTGGTTACTTTCTGTCAGATGGCATTGCTTATAATAAATAAATAAATATTAAGCTTTATCTAGAGTCAGCATAGTATTATACAAATTAGGACATCAATTGACATGTTTTTATATCCTGTCTTCTTCTTTTTTAACACATATGCAGTTATATATCATGTATATAGCCCCAGAGGACGCAATTACGACTGGACACAATTACGAACGATTTCCATTGTTTGTCTTCTGAGATCATATTTATTTATATTTATCAATAAATGTTTTTATAAATAAAAACCCTATTAAAATTCCCTTATTTTCATGATAATACAATTTATGTGCACTTGGTGAATGTTGATGATGATGACAAAATCATTCTGAAAATATTACAAGAACGGCAATCTGGCCTGCAAGTTATATAAAAAAAATGAAAGGTAAGTGCATATTGCCTTCTATCATGTCTATTGTTAATATATAGAAAGAAATATATCTCCTGATTCTGTTAATATGCTTGATACCTTTTATCTTGCCCTAATAACCCCACAATTGACGTTTTTTAGACTCATGTGACCCTATTTATTGTAAAAAGAAAATAATATATGCTTTATCAATCTAGACTGTTGTCATTGATTTCTTCTGCAAGATACATCAATATAGGGCTGTTCGGAATTGCGTCCATATGTGGCTCTCTTGACCCGTAAAACAAGGTCACGGAAATCTTACTAAAGTATCTTAACGTGAATAAAAATTTATGTGGGATATAATGCAAAATGGAAATGCTTCATACATCTTAAATTCTATCATGTATAAACAATTCAAGAAAAGTAGTCAACATAAAAAAAATATTAATCACAGTTCAAAAATCGTTGTGTCCGGTGAGGCTATGGTGAAATGACAGAGTTGTCATTACCTCTCTTTTTGTTTTTTGTTTTTAATTGACACTATGAAATGCTAGGAAGGAGTAACAGCACAAATTTTAATTTCCTTTCCAGAAGTCTTTTAAATTATATCCTAGCTTCTCTCACTGGCATTATTTTTGCCATATATATATATATATAATCAACTGATATTTTCATTTGACATTTATCCAAATCTTTGGTGTCATTTTCTAATTTTAGTGGACAATGTTTCTTTCGAATAAAAAAAAGTCTAAAAAGATATCCCCATCGGAGCGTCTTTTTACCACAGAACACCACAGAATACCACAGAACACTAAAAATATACCACAGAACACATATAATATACCACAGAACACTCAAAATATACCACAGAACATAAAAACAAACAAAAAAACAACTAAAATATGCAACATACCATTAAAATAACTTAAAAAATCCATGAACTAATGTTAATTAGACGGGAAATCTAAACTTCATCACCGATCGCAAACCGCATATCGCTAAACAGCGCATTTTTTTTTAATTTTGTTTTTTGTTTTATTGTATTAATTGTGACCTTAATATATTATGTCAGTTATTAATGCAACAAATCATATTGAATTAAAGTTGAAATATCAAATATATCTACATTGAACACACCAAACAGGAAAGGAAAGTCTATAACATGACAACTCCGCAAACCACCAAATATATATATTATATATTTTATTCATTTCTTTCTTCTTCTTATATAAAATAGTTTTACTAAAAATAAGACAAGAGACAAATATCAAAATCTAACCGACGGAAAGAGATCGAGGACTTTGACTGATTACTTTAATATTATGAATATATATAAATTCTATTTGAAATGCATAAAGTTCCTTTAGCACGATTTTAATCAATTATCATGCAATATCTTTGAATGGGTTTCCTTTTGACATACTTATATAATTTTATAAATTTTTTTTTTTAATAATGCTTGTAAAACAGAAGCCTATGTTATGGTCATTATTAAGAGTAATTAAACAAACACAACCCACTTTATAATGAGGTCTATGTCAAAATTTAAAAAGAACGGATGGCTTCTATAATTCAACCACGCTGTCAAAAGAAATGGAAATTTAAAAGAAGTCCTACATAACTTTTTGTTTTTTTAACGATGTCTCAAGAGAAGTCATTTCACATTTTTGTTCTGTTAGCGACGTCTCAAATCTTGTGTTAGACAATGGAAACGTGAAACCATAAAGTACTGGAATCACAATTTCTTCCTGTAAATGTTATTGGATCATCTTTTACTTCCGACGAAAATAAGTGGACAATATTTTATTTCCTGTTAATATTATTGGTCAAATTTACGATTGGCTCCAAAATTTAAAGATATTGACCAAAGGGTATATATTGATAGAACAAGAAAAAAAATTCAAAAATCTTTCTAAATCTATTATAAAGTTCATAAATATAACATCCAGCTGTTCTACGTTCTGTTGTTTGACCTGTTTGAAAGAAGAAGTAGGGTCAACCTACTCTTATTCATCTGGCTTACTTCGTCTTAATTTGGTAATTTTATGTTTTTATATTAAAAAAAATATTGCAATTTTGCACAATTTTTGTAAATTTTGTTTCATACGCTAAATTTCTTAATCTGTTGAATCGGTATAATCTTTTTATTACTTACGCGTGTCAGGATTTGTTAATTCAAAATGTATACAGCACAATTGTTAATTGCGATTTATGATAATTAAGTTATTGATTATCACATTTAACATATTTATCACCGACGCGTGTCAAATTTGTTAATTCATCTTTCTTATTAAGTTACGGAATATAATATGTTTATGAAATTTACAATTTGTTAATTTTATATTTTAAATATTTGACATTGAATTTGTTTTCTATTTCTTACCGAGGACGGCTTTATTTTTGATAAGTGATTGATTATCACATTTAACATATTTATTAACGACGCGTGTCAATTTAAGTTTTATTAATTCATCTTTCTTATTAAGTTACGGCATATTATATGTTAATGAAGTTTATAATTTGGTAACTTTATATATTATATGTTCATGAAGTTTATAATTTGGTAATTTTATATATTATATATTCATGAAGTTTACAATTTGGTAATTTTATATTTTAAATTTTGATATTGAATTTGTTTTCTATTCATCACCGAGATAGGCTTCATTAATTCAAAATGTATATAGCACATTATTAATTGTTATTTGCAATTAATCATGGATTATCACCTTTAACATATTTATCAACGTCCAACGCGTGTCAAGTTTTGTTAATTCATTTTTCTTTTTATTTAAGTTACGGAATTAAATATGTTTATGAAAATTACATTTGGTAATTTTATATTTTAAATTTTGACATCGAATTGGTTTTCTAATTGGCAAAACCTTTTGGAACTTAATATTAATGGATGGCGGATGAAATTAGGGTAATTAAGTGAACAACAATGATGGATCTTTTTGAAAATATTGATGGTCCTTAAAAGGACCTTTGTAAAATCCATCAAGCTGATATATTACTCAATTTTTTCTTCATCCTCATCGCTGCTCAATTCTGGTAGGTTGTCGAGGGCGTCTTCCATTTGCCTGTCCTCCAATTGGTCAATTTCGTTAGCCACCTTTAATTTTCTATACTGGTCACTAAGAACATAGGTTTCATTTGACAATCTCTTTAATTCATACAGAGCCTTCTTTTCAAACATTTCTGCCACACTTGAACTACCCATTAATGATGTTGAACTTCGTCTCCACGAAAATATAGAGTTTGGCAGTGATTACGAAAAAGCTATGACCAAGGCGATGGAAAATGCATTTCCAACTGCCAAACGAAGATTGTGCACAAAACATTTAAAGGACAATGTACAACATTACCTTCAAGATCGTGTTGGTGTTAGCACCCAAGAAAGAAAAACCATCATCAACACAATTTTTGGAGATCAAGGAATTGCAAGCGCAGACGACACATTGCAATTTGCAAGGGCAGATTCGGAGCTCAAGGACTTGTGTGCAAATCATCCTCAGTTCCTGAAATATTACGAACAAAGTTTTAAGCCACGAGTTGAAGAATTCGTTAATGCACCCAATAGACGTTTAGGCACTAAGCAAATGTGGACGAACAACAATGCAGAATCCATGAACCGGGTGATGAAAGTGGCAGTCAACTGGAAGCCCCAACATGCACCAGATTTGGTTGATAAACTATTTGACATGGTGGACTTCCAGTTCATTAATCTACGGTCAGCCCTTCATCATTCTGGGGACAACATGCAACTCATACAAACAGTACACTATAGCAGATGCCATCTGGAAAACAAAATCAGACGAGGAAAAACGAAAGCTCTTTAATAATTTCCTGCAGGACAGTAAAAAAAGAAAACACGAAAATATCATAACTTCATCCGATGGACTATACTCTGTTGTGAACAAGGCTAAGTCAATAGCCAAGAAACCTATGCAGAGAAAGAGACCAAGAACAGAAAGAGCCGAAAAAAGACATTAATGTATTTATTGAATTGTTTTGTTATTGATGTTATCAAATTAAAATTTTCAACTTAATTTTATATCTCTTTATTATTATTGAAATTTGACCACAGACAAGACTTATCTAAACTAGAATTTTTTCACTTGAAATTTGAGGAAGACACACACACACACACACACACACACAAACAAACGTAAATCAGTCTTCGACCTTCAATTTCCAACAAGAAAAAATTATATTGGTACAATTCTATGTGGTTTTCTCGATAATTGGTCTTACATTAATTTTTAGTCTGGTCCCAATTAAAGGCCAAGTCGATTGGGGTCGTAAGGACAATGAGTCGACACTAGATTGAAATTTTTAATTTGTGTGACTAATAAAGTCATATTATAGACATAATTAGCAATAACAACAACTGCAATGTCTGAATTGTTACTATTTAGGAGTTCTGTGGCATATTATATGTGTTCTGTGGCATATTATATGTGTTCTGTGGTATATTTTTAGTGTTCTGTGGTATTGTGTGGTGTTCTGTGGTATTCTGTGGTGTTCTGTGGTAAAAAGACGCTCCCTATCCCCATATCATTTAGTTTTTACCTTCACATAATAAATTATGTTTTAGACAAGTATTCAGTATAATTTCTGTCAGAGATGGACTTTCAACTTTTGTTGTTAAAGGTGAATACAAATTCTAAATTAATTTTGATAAAAAACGAACTTAATGTGAAATATTTGTTTGAATAAAACCTTATTAAAAAAATTGTTTGTCTACTTTCTTTCTTATTAATTATGAGAATATTTCCAATGTGCTTCAGATTTATTAAAATATTTATCATATCGAAAAATATAGTGGATTCTTTAAATTCTTTTTCTCTCTAATTCTGGTTTATGAATTAATCTCGAAATCTTACCGGCTTCTGACAAGTTCAAAGTCTACACAAGTTTTGACAGTGGGCAAATAAGAGCAATGGCAGCAAATACCGGGTAGGAAAAGTGTATATTTAAGATAATATAAATCATAACATAATGGCATATTTTGCAAAGATGCATAAAAATATTTAATTGAAGTATTTATCCAAGAAAAAGGTAAGACGGCCATACTCATCATGCTCATAGTTGTATAACTTCAAAACAGGGACTATTCTAGATAATAGTTAGTATAAGAAGTCCCTGTAGGAAAAAAAATTCTGAGACAAGTGGCAAGGACAGTTGATCATTTTATGCACCTTTTCGCTATTTGTCCGCCAATACTGGATATCACACAGGTTCCCGTAAAATTTTGACGTCACAAAATACAAAATATCTGACGCCACAATGGAAAAGTGATTGTTGTATACGTCAAAAGTTCAAGCGGCCGGGTCAGCCTGGATTAGCGATAAGGTGTATTGGTAGAGAATCTTGTCAAAAATGAGTGCATTTGAAAAAGAAACTATCAACCACACGGTGGGTATGGTTGTCCTGCGAGAGAACGTTCTGTGCTGGTGATTTGGTCCTGTCCGGTGCTGGTGGGTCCTGATTCTGTGCTGGTGGGTTTGTTTACATTGTATCAGAACGGCAATAAAACGACTGTTTTGTTGCTTAATTTTTCTCTGATGCGTCATAAGTACCATGCAAAGTATATTGCAAAAGTCGTGCAAGTTCGTGAAACGGAATTGTCCTGACGCTGTGCTGGTGATAAGAAAAACGGTCCTGGTTCTGTGCTCCTATGTCCTGGTTCTGTGCCTTTATATTTTAGTTAAAAGTGGCATATATTCAAGATCATTGATGCTGTACTGTTATTGACTAATTAACTGTTGTCTGCTTTCTTGAAATTGACATTGTTGTGAATCTGTTTACTGTTATTATGAGAGTAAAAATACCCCTATTTTTTTTTTTTTTTAAATTAACTGTATAATCTTATTTATTGGCCTGATAATGGAACCCTTCTTGCCCCCTTTAAATATAAGAAAATATGTTTACGATTTTCGGGATTACGATCATTTTGCAAGATCACCAAAATACGTTGTAATTTATACAATACTTATATAAAGTAGATGATGTGGTATGTTTGTTGTCAATGGACAAATTTCCATAAGAAACCAAAGGAAGTATGTGTTAACAACCATACATAGTTTCTTGTGTACAATTTGGAAATTAGTATGGCGTTCATTATCACTGAACTAGTATATATTTGTTTAGGGCCAGTTGAAGGACGCCTCCGGGTGCGGGAATTTCTTGTTACATTGAAGGCCTGTTGGTGACCTTCTGCTGTTGTTTTTTTCTATGGTCGGGTTGTTGTCTCTTTGGCACATTCCCCATTTCCATTCTCAATTTTATACGTCATCGTACGACCTTCAACAATAACCCATAAAATAAAAATGTAAAAGGTTTTGCATAAAAATGGTGAGCCAAAATATAGAACAAAGGACTTTCTGAGCGTTTGAATCATATGTCTTTAGCAGCTTAAAACACATTTGTTTGTGAACAATTTAGTGCTGACTATAAGCATGACAATAGTATTGCGGGTTTGTTTGTTTGGTTTTTTTGGGGGGAATGGGGGATAAGTTAGAGCGAGGTTACAGTGAAAGTTTTAAGCTTGGAATAGTTTCCCGTAAGATTTAAAAGTTGTATTTCAAAAGAAAAATGTATCTTATAGCTATTAAGACTCACTTGCTGTATCTGTAAGATTTTTCAACATAATGTTTTTGTCTGAACGGTTATCAGGTATTTTTTTTTCGAAAGTTCGATAGAACACTTAAAAAAATTCACTATTTTATGAAAGGGCAGAGTAGAATATGTCAATTTCAAAAATTAAAATATCTCGTAGCTTCATACTACCAATTGAGTATAAAACAAGTATATAAGTTTAAAAAAGAAATTCTTAGATTAAACACCTACATTTAACTTTAAAATGTCATAACAGTTTAAAACAATATAAATCTACACACACAAAAAACTGGCTTAATTTCAACTGGTTATCAACCCGAATCGCTATAAGATCATATATAAGCTCACCTGTGTCGAGGGGTCGTGTGAGGTTCATGTATTGTCTTGGCGTCCGCAATTACAAAAAGATCTTTTCTGAAATTACTTGACCAAATGTTACCAAATGATTTTTCAAGAGTGAATCTAGGAAAAACAATATTCATCAACAAACATGACCACTGTCTGTTAAAATGTATTCGAGTTTTTAGTTACAGCCGATTCCATTGAGTATGTAGGCAAAGGTAATATCTTTGGTTAGCTTGCTTGTTAGCTAATCCGTGAAGTCATTGTTAGGTAAGGTATACTACCCTCCTTTCGAAGTAGCCTGGTCCTACAGACAGAAAGATGGGTCATTTGTCGGACTAGTCTACTTTTAAAGTAGGGTAGTTTACATAACCTAACAATGATTTTTCTGTTCAGCAAGCAAGATAACCAAAGATATTTCCTTTGTCTACACACTCATTGAAATCGGCTTTAATATTGCAAAAGTTCAAACAATTAGGGCAAAACTAGTTACCGAGTAAAAAAAATCAAAAGGCCAATGTCTATCTACCTTGCACATTTCAGAAAATTCAAATCAGATAACGAAACTGGGTCCAGCAACATTTATAAGCAATTTAAGATTTTGACCCTCACAGTTTCCATTCACCACAAATATTCTCGTTACAACGAATCATTTTAAATACAAAAATACCAGTTGCAGTCTTTTGTTTATCTATTAATATATGGGTCAGAATTTACTGTCATGGAATTTGTGTTACATCTGACAATTTCTTAAAATGTATAGTCAATTAAGATTCAGAATGAATAAAACATAAAATGGAAAAAAACTTGCATGATGATGATATAAATAATCTCAATAGAATTCCACTTTTTCTGATGCAAGTGTTTCTTATACTAAATTTCAATGTGATTTTTGGTGGACATTTTGTTGAATTTATCGTGTCCGTAAAAATCATGTGGTTAAAAATACGTCTCAGTTGATTTTATCTTTCAAATACTCTTTGCTATATGAATATTAATATCAATAAGAGGTGTTAGATAACTATTTAATGGTGCTTAATAGGGTATACATGTCATATTAAAACGAGAAAATAGGTTATATTTGCAGAAATTGAAGATGTAACATTTTGTGTCATAAATGTTACATCCAAAAAATGTTACTTAAAACAGCTTTGAGATGTTCCCTGTCATAAACATGCAGATTTACCCGGAGATAAACTGTTCCAACATTCGGGTATAATGTTGTGCATGGACGGTTTTTCCTAGAAGTACTTCAAATACGCAAGTGTTGGACATCCATGAAAATAGTGTCAATTTGTTACATCTTATATACAACACTAATAAATTAAATAAAAGAGAACCAATTAACATAATAGCAATATTCAATTGATGTTTTGAAAAATTTATGACATAATGTCATACTAATGTACAACCATATTCAACACATGCAGTCTTTTCAACTTTCAATGGAAGAAAACAAGGTTGCAAAATTGAAGGAAGTGCAAACCAGACATTAGTTACATCATGTACATGAAATATTTCAGTTATATTTACCACATAAATATACATGTAATGAAGGATTACTGTGATTAATTTTGTTATTTCTAAATCTGATATCATCAAGATTGTTAACCTGACAAATTTGGTACGGCTAAGTTTGATGTAAACAGATTTATGATAAATGAAGAATGGTACAACCATTTCGCTGCAATAAGTCCGTGTAGAATATGGTTTCATTGTTACACCCTTGAATTGTTTGTCAAAATTTAGGCTAATGAAAAATTCATGAATAAAAGTAACCCAATTTACACACGGAGATTAGTTCACATTGCACCACAATATTAATACTAGGAAAGGTCCATGAAAAGATAAGCTAATATAGATACTGCAGTATATGGTGTAACACTGAAACTAAATCAATTTTTGATGTAACAAAGACAACAAATTTGAAAAATAGTTTATAATAAAAAAAAGTATGAGGACCCAATTGGATTTAGTCAACTTTTTTTTTCATCTGCACCATGCATTTCTGATATCCTGTAACCTTTCACCAAAAATTGATTGTGGTATATTCAGAAACATGAAAAGAAAACCGAAATTGTGTCCTGTTACATCCATGAGTTTAAAGTGAAATTTCTTGAATATGGTTCAAAATTAGACAGAATACTGCTAGCATTTAATCTGTTTAGAGATAATGAACAGACTTAACCCTACACAGATGTTAAATTGTTCATAGAATTTCTGAAAACCAGTATTTACAAGAAGTTTTGGAGTCTGTGTTACATCATTCAATGAAATGAAAAAATGCCACTTATATCATGTTGCATGAACAAGTTATCTTTTTGCATACAGAAATGGAAAGGCCTTGATCCCTAGGTTTAATTTACAGTGGCCTTTTCATTTTATGAGTAGTTTTAAATTTTCTAAAAAGACAGTTTTGGATGTAACAAAAATTTCATGACAGTAAATTCTGACCCATATGTATACGGATAAAGTTATGAAAGGCAGCAGGGTCACCAGGATGAGGAGTCCATGTCATCTGAAATAAATGTTAAGCATAGATCTAGAAAGCGACAGATAATCATGACATTAAAAAACTTTCTTCTTTTCGACTTTTTTCGAACAAATTGACACATAAAATGAATCATATAGTATTGTGGATTTTTAACTTGTGTTCAATTCATTGGTTACACCTTTTACTAGGATAACAATCTTGTCAAGTATGAGCTGGGTAAAATATTTCAGAAAAGAAGATGGAAATGTGAAAGTTTCCGTGCGTCAGGTGCAACAGCATACGAACAGCTAACATGCCGCGTCAGGGTGGAAGCTAAAAAGTCCACGAAAATTTGATTTAAAACCTTTATTCGTTCCAACAAAGTTATTGAGATTTTGTTGAGGATTTAACCATCTACGACAACAAGAATTTTTTTTTAGAATTTACAGCTCTTCTATAAATATATGCAAAGCAAACCATTGATCTAATTGTTTGCTATGATTGTTTGGATGTTTGTAAACGACAGGTAAGTAGTCTGTTTACTGTATACTAGAATTTGTTTGGACAATAAACATTAACTTCAACTCCTGTCAGTTTTTATTTGTCCAGTCAAATCCCAGTATGTATTGAAACTCCGCCTACCTATTGTTTGAAAACTTCCAAGCAAACATAGCAAGCAAGTCAATCAAAGTTTTTATTTGCATGCTTTTATAGAAGAGCTGTACTATATAATGCAAAGAAGCGTTTAAGTCTTATGCCAAAAAATACTATCAATTTCTTTTTGTCCTATGTAAACTTCCGTACCATTTCCTTCCATTCATGATCATTAAATTGAACTGTAAAATATTTCTTGGTACCTTCTTAATTCCTTTATAAGTCGTATGTAAACATAATTATGACAATAACTGTTGTGAGCTGCACACTTTTAAAGTTCTGCTTCATCGAACATTAAAATGTGAACTTAAGTTTTGAGACATTTTTAATCGACACGATTGGGATTTTTGTATATGAGAACATGGTTTATCTATTAGTTGAAAATGCGGACCCTTTGAACTACTAGCTTTCAGTACCTGCGAGCATTCGTTGTTCAATAATGTGTGTCTTTGTGTTATTATTTTATGTGATAAATTGTTGTGCTGGTACACCACTGTAACAATGAAGGAGGAAATGAGGAGGATTGGTTGGGTGGAAGTGGGGAGGGGCATGCGGAGCGCTAACAAACATGTCTATGCGGCATGGGCTTTGATCATTGTTGAAGCATCAATGTAAGGGGCATTTAATATCTTAATAAAACTATTCTTATTTTAGATACTATATATTGTTATCTGATATTGGACGAAAGATGTTGCCCTTTTATGTAATAATGTAATACAAGTTACGATCATTTGAAAACACATATTAAACAGCCAAATGGATGCATAAGAGCTAAAATAGGAGTCATAGATCCTATTGACAACAATTATCTGCCCAATTTTATTGATTTTGTAACATTTGTTTCAACTATGACCAACTTCTTATCCAAAATCACCAGCACCGTATCAGGACCCACCAGCACAATGACAGGACCCACCAGCACAGTATCAGGACATGAATAAATTGAGAAAATGCTAAATTTTAATAAATTGCAATGTTTTTTCACAAAATAGTTTTGTCGTGTGGATTGCGGTATAGAAAGCGGACTCTATGAGCATTTTTGTTTTATTTTTTCAGTTCTAGATTTTCTGAAAATGAGCATTTTTGTGTTACGCTTACTGAAACAGTTTAGAGGGTCAACTTTTTAATGGTTTACATATGAACCTATAAGAAACAAAATTGAAAAATCTCAACTGTTTTCTTCCATTTTTTATGAGTGAAAACGTCAAAAATCATCATTTTCGTCTTTGTTTACATTTTTTCATCGATCACCAGCACCCGTCAGGACCGAATCACCAGCACAGAACGTTCTCTCGCAGGACAACCATACCCACCGTGAACCACCACAGAGGCAATCAGTAGTTAAAAAAAACAGGAGTCTAAGTTACTAGCTCTATGGAAAATGAAGAAAATGGTTGACACACACACTCAGAATATCTGCATTTTGGAAATTTCGACTGCAGATTTAAAACGGCATAGAAGTACATGTAGAAGAGATATTAAGTCAATTCTAAAACAGGGGTGAAAGTTACCAGAGGGACATTCAAACTCATCAATCAAAAAATAAACTGACAACGCTATGGCTAAAACAAAAAGACAAACAGACATTTAAAAGTACATGTACACATTGTGAGAAGACACAACATAAAAAACTTAAAGATTAAGCAACAAGATCTCCACCAAAATATTGCAAAAACTGGGGGTGTTTTCAGGTACTCTGAAAGGGTAAGCAGATTCGACATGTGGCACCCATCATGTTGTTCATTATATTGAAAATCCGGTAAATAGTCAAATTCAGTGTGTCACATTTGCGAAAAAGTGAACAGGATTGTGCAAAAATACAGTAATCATCTGGAGCACTGCAGACCTGATTAAACATCATTTAGCATATATATATGAGAGAATGTCAGAAAATAAAAATGCTGATGTTATTTGACTGTTAAAATAAAGTATTTGCATTTAATCTCTTATGCTGATTGTTATAGGAAACTTGCTGGAAAGACTATCTTTATAACTGGTGCTAGTCGAGGTATTGGTAAAGCTATAGCTTTAAAGGCAGCCAGAGATGGGGCCAACATTGTAATAGCTGCCAAAACAGCCCAAGCACACCCTAAACTTCCAGGAACCATTTACACTGCTGCTAAGGAAGGTAAAGATGTATATTACATATAGTTTTAACAAGTTTTGAATAACTAAAAGATGATCAAAGTAGTGCTTAGGGCAATTGCTCAAAAGTAGTCTTCATGAAAAAAAAATGTGGAAAGTTCTTGGGCTTCTTACGAAGAACCATTCCACAATACACATGATACATACAGTTTAATAAAAAAAATAAACTAAATATTTCTTATCATATCAATCCCCTCCATTTTTCCACTGAATATTGAAAATTTATTGAAGAAAAAAATAAAAAATGACAACTGGCTAATTTGAATTCACTTGTACCACTAAAAACATATAAATACTACATTGTTACGTTAAAATTAAATTAACCTTTCTCTAAAACAAACCCTTACCTATTCATAAATCTAAACTGAACCCTAATTATTGTGTACAGGATCCTTGAATTAAACATTTGAAATGAAAACCAGATAATCTGGCACGTTACAATAAACATTTGACAATTTTAACATGTCAAAACCGTTAAGCTGTAAAACATTTCCCTTCTTCTCTCAGTTGAAGACCTTGGTGGTAAATGCCTGCCATGTATTGTTGATGTAAGAAGTGAAGAGGAGGTTAGAAAGGCTGTAGAAGATGCTGTACAGAAGTTTGGTGGTATAGACATACTTGTAAACAATGCCAGTGCTATCAGTCTGACGGGAACAGTAGAAACTTCTATGAAGAAATATGACTTAATGAATCAAGTTAATGGCAGAGGAACTTATCTATGGTAAACTATGCATAAAATATGATTTTTTTTTTATGTTTGTGTGTATCAATTTTACTTGGAATGTGGAAAAATATATTTTTTAGGATACTTTTTTACATATAGATTTTTACAAATTTTGTAGACTTGTTGATCTTTCAAAATTTGGTTACAATGTACTACGCAAAATCCTTTACATGCCATAAATAATAATGCAGCTGTATTAACAGTATACTGGCATCTACTAGCATGTCAGTTCAGTCAAATAAATGTTTTGGGTAGGATAGCTTGTAACTTGCTTGTAGATGCTATTATCTAGTTTGAATATAAATAAACATACTCAGGACAAGAGCATATGAAATTGATATTAAAATCAATTCTGCTTTATCATGTTTATATTAGACAAACATCTTGAGCCAGAATTTTAACATGCTAGTGGCTTTACTTTGAGTTACCTATAATTGTTTACTTTTTACACACTATGACTTGGATAAAGAATTTTGTCTCATTGATACTCATACCACATTTTCTTATGTATAGTTCATAGGATGACAGTATTATGTCATGAGTATTGAGTTTGTATGAACACAAGCTACCCTACCCAAACCATTTATCTGACTGTACTGACTACCTTTATTACTCTGACTTGAAACAGGCATGATATTCATCAGCCAATCCCTTGATGTCATACAATATAAGGCCATAATAAATAATAGGTTTGTTTGCCCAAACGCTACCTACCCAGAAAAAAGCTGCCTACTCAAATTCTTTTATTGTCCTGATTTGAAGAATTTTGTTTTTAATCAAATAGGCATGAAGACTAATAAACATCTGATACTTCAATTCCTTTTTTTGAAGAAAAAAAAAATGCCTACCTACCTACCCACTGTCTCAACCTTTGGGTAGGGTTTGGGCAAACCAAAATATTTTTAAGGGTGGCCTAAAGATTATGTGAGGATGTTAAATACAAAGATAATGTTTCCTAAGTTTTCAGCTTTATTTCCGTTGCAATGCATCATGATAAAAAAGTTGCCAGAAATTCAAATTTAGAAAAATATTTTTTTTAAACTTTTGACAGCTAATCAACAGATTTTTCCCTCTTGCACTTTACACATTCATGAATTAAAGTCTGTCAGTACAGCTATTAATAATATGATGACATCATATATTTAATCCTTGTTTAAGTAATTTAGATTTTCTCAATTTTACTCATCACAGCATCAGAAATGAGGGACTAAATGGTGAGCCACCAATGTGAATTAAATGATTGTAAAATATGCTGCATTCATTTGTATCTTGTTTACAATTGAAAACATTTATTTTTACAGTTCACATGTATGTGTACCTTACCTAAAGAAGAGCAGTAACCCACATATTCTGAATATTAGCCCTCCACTTAATATGAATCCCAAGTGGTTTAAAGATCATGTAGGTAAGATTCAATGGGTTATATTACATTTAAATTTATTCTCACTTTTCTTAATGGAAACTATAGAAAAAATATTTTTCTTAGAAGGGACCTTAAATTTGATTGCCATTTAGTCTAAGCAATTTTTCTGCTGTATCACTAGCCTGTCAACAAACAGGTTGTGAGTTTGAACCCACACATGCAAGTTGTGTTTGGTGCCTCAGTGGCCTTGTGGACTAATTAGTTTACCTGCTTACCTGTTAACACTGTAGTTGTGAGATAGAACCTTGTACATGCCAGGTGTGTCAGACTCTTAATTTATATTACATGGATTATCAAGTTTCACACCAAAGGTTTTGGCTCTCTCTGAGTACTTAAGCTTCCTTCATTGAATATTACATTGTATTAAATCATTAATTTTGATAGTATTTGTAATACTGTAAATTGAAATATAAATTCCAACAAATATTTATAAAATATTTGTCTAGAGTACTTCATTGATAAGTGTGAAAAGTCATTTTCTGATTCTTAAATTGATAAAATATTTTTCCCTTTACAGCTTATACAATGGCCAAATATGGAATGTCAATGTGTGTGTTAGGAATGTCAGAAGAATTAAAAGGTGATGGAATAGCAGTCAATGCTCTATGGCCAAGAACAGGTATCAGAAAATAAGAATTATTAAATATTTTCTTTTTTATAGAAAATTTTGAGTGTCAAGTTTGAAGTAATTATCTTAATTTTCAAGGAAAAACTACCAACAGTAGACTGATTACTTTTTCTTTCATTGATACATTTTTTTCTGCAAAGTTATGCAACTTACAATCTTTAAAAAGTAATTTAGATCATTTAACTTATATACTGTTGTTCCCCACAAATCATTCTGAAAATGTTTGTACCTAACAGTATGTATTATAGGCTGTAAAACTGGTGAGACAGATTTTTTTATGATGTGACTATTGGTATGAATTTGAAAACAAATAACCCGACTTACTGAATAAACTGTTGAAAAGTATTAAATTGATAAGTACACAATTGGTGGTTCTTCTTATCCTATCATTCTCCTATATTTCTTGTAGAATATATATGAAAAAAATTAAAGAACAAAAAAAATATATTGGAGTTGTTCCCCTTGGACATAAAATCAGATTAAAGCATCAACAGGAGTCAATGCATGGTACACTGTTTTTTATAGGTTTTATTTCTCGTTTTGCATTCTAAATTTAATTTAGCTAGTATTTTCAATCACTCAGAATACATTATTTAAGATATATCTTTGTAAATTTCAGCAATTTTAACAGCAGCCATGGAAATGTTAGGAGGAAGTGGTGAAGTTGCCAAGCAATGTCGTAAACCCGAGATCATGTCTGATGCTGCTTATGTCATGTTTATCAAAGATAGCAAATCATACACAGGGAACTTTGCTATAGATGATGAAGTATTGAAGGCTTCTGGTGTTACTGATATGGAGCAGTATGCCTGTGTTCCAGGTATTTATTATTATACAATACCTGAAACCAACCATCATTGGTAGTCCAAAGTCCATAAAAACCACCCAGGTGGTTGTAATAATAAAATTACAGGTAGTAATTAGTGGTGCATTGTAAACAAGTAGTGATTTTAACATTTTTTGGAACTATTGAGTGAATTCCTCTTTCTATAAAATAAGACTTATTGAATGATTGCCAATGAGACAGCTTTATCCATCAGAGACATTGAAGTTAATAACTAAAGATCAGAAGGGATTTCAAATGAGCAAAACCATTACCACATTGTAAGCTTAAAAAGACCCTAAAATGACAAATCTGAAACAAATCAAACAAGAAAACTTTAATACAAAACAATAAACTATAAAAATAAATATGATATACCGCAACAAACAAGAACCACTTAATTACAGATTCCTGACTTTGGACACACATAAAGAATGTGGATAAACATGTTTTCTTGCGCCATACACTCCTCTTACCTGGGACAGTGGTGTAACAAAATGACATTAGAACAATTTTGCTCTCTAGAGCCTGGGTCACTGGTCAATTTCAGAACTGTAAAAAAAAAACCTGTATGTCAGAACTGTAAAATTTGTGCTCATTGTAGACACATTATCATTTTCAAGAAGGTTTTCACACCAACTAAGTAGAAAATTGTGGCTAATTGACAAATTCAATGATAGAGATATCATATCACATATGCCTTTTGCAAAGTCTGCAATACACAGTAACATTGGTTGTAGTATACTTGTACGACCTTTCAAAACATGCAAGGTGACTTTGATGGAGAGCTGTCTCATTGGCACTCATACCGCATCTTCTTATATTTAAGGACATAACTGGATTAGATGATCTTAATAGCTTAGAACACGATAAATAAATAAGACTGTGAAAAATTGTAAACCCATAAAAATGTTGTCACACACTAATATATTTTCAAAAGTTGGCATGTATGATGTTTTGTTGACAGTCTTGTTTCACATGGCCATAAAATTCTGTCAGAGCAATTATTTTAGTACATTTGTCTTTTCTTAATAGGAAACAGATTACTACCTGATTTTTTCCTGGAAGAAGACCCAGATTTTTTGCGACAACAGATGGTTGAAGATGGTGCAAAACCAGCATTTGGTCGTTCCTCTTCAAGTTCAGGGGGTCCAGCTGCCACATTCGAGACGCTCAAAACCATGTTAAATGAAGATTTAGTCGATAGTACCAAAGGGGTTTTTCAGTTTAACTTATCAGGTAAAGATTTATTTATTTTACATGGCAAACTTGATTTGAGTTTGAAAATTCATGACTCACAATGACATGGAAGTGAAGTTTTGATAATGCATTCTTTCGTTAGTGTATGAAACTAACATGAAACCATCACATATAAAAATGAAGATTCATTTAAATTTGCTGCATTCAGTTTTAGCTCATCTGACCCAAAGGCTCATGCAAGATTTTCTGACCACTTGGGATAGATCATCATCTGTCATAGTCTGTTTACTTTTTTATCTTGAGAAATATGATAGATCAAATATGATGACAGCTTGACAAAATCTAAAATTGTTCAATTTGTCTGAAATCAGCCGTCCTTTCAATTGAGGTTACTGCCTCTAAATGAGAGTTTTTACCATTTGTGTTTTGCATTTTTTCCCAAAGGATAATTAAAAACTATAAATTGCAAAAAAAGTCTGTAATCCAGTTGACTCCTTATATGAGTTACTGCCCTTAAATAATTATTTTTGTCCATTGTTTTTGGCACAAAGATTATCAGCAACACAAGAGCAACAAATATGAAGTTCAAAGTTGGACAATTCCTGTAACATACTTAAATTTGTGTACTTGTTATGAATAAAGGATATAAAGAATTATATAATATGAATGTAAAAAAATATTTGACAAGTGACCTTAAAGTTCAGAAATTCTTGATAAGATATTCTTTAACAGCATTTTCACTCCGGTTTAATCGTTAAATTAAATAACAGTCTGTGCCAAACTGTTTAAGGGTTTGTCTGACTAAAAAGAAATTTTATTTTTGTTGAGCCTTCGACTTAAGTCGAAAAAGCGGCACATAGCAATCCTACATTCTGTCTGCTTTAGTGGCGTCGGTGTCGTCCACAAATATTCACTCTGAGGTTAAAGTTTTTAAAATTTTAATTACTTTCTTAAACTATCCTGGATTTGTACCAAACTTGATTTATGATCATAGGCTAGTATCTAGAAGAAAATTTTGTTAAACCTTTGTACCTGTTTATCCGTATTTTACTTATAAATGGACATAGGTTTTCTTTCCAGTTAGCATTGCATACAGTAAGATTCATAAACTATCCTGGATTTTATCAAGCTTCTTACAATCCAATTTGTTGTCTCATTTTTGTTGAGCCTGCGATTAACAGCAAAAGTAGGCGAGACACTGGGTTCTGTGGAACTGTTACAAATTTTTTCTACTATATATTCGACCAAAATATCCCAAAATTCCTGTCTGACAGAATGATTTTTTGTCTGACATTTTGTCGGTCAGACAGAGTTTGGGATTCACTGAAATAAAAAATAACACTAAACATTTCATTTGAATGATAAATAGAGTTTTGAAGGTTTTTTTTTTTTATATCAGATATAGCAAATTTCATGGAGTACATATTTTTGTGTTAACCAACAAATATATTCATGCGCCAATACTTTAAAATCCTTTTGACTTTTATTTGTTTGTGTGTGAATTGGTCGAGTTTATACACCAATAAATTCCTATAAAAAGGCATTTAATCCTATAATAAAATAGATGATGCAATAATGAAGCAAAAAATTTTCTAGATCTTTAAAAAAATATTTGTGCTGAATATGCCAAAGCAATAGAAAGAAAACCTATACTAAAAGTTTCTCATACTATTAGCATTGACAGTTTTTGAACAAAATCAATGTTGTTGATGAGATAAAAAATCAGTGCTGAACTCATATTTTATAAAGAGTTATATCTCCCTTGGAAATATTGATCATATGAAAAATTATATTGTTAGCAGTGATCTCCATGGTCTGATTAACGATGGCGCCCCACCATCGTTCAAATGTCTTGCGCCATCGTCAAATGACTTGCGCCATCGTTAAATTGTCTTGCGCCATCGTTAAATTGTCTTCCGCCACCGTTCAAAACTTCATTGTTTTTTTGCAGCCCGACGCCATTTTTTTATCATTTATAATCAAATGCATGTAATTGCATAACCCTTAGGCTTTTTATTTTATAATCCAATACAGTTCTAACGCCTGAGGGATATCCGGATTAAGATCACTAATCACTCGTACCTGAGCTTGTACAGGTAGATCAACAAACCAGACAGGAGAATACTATCTGAGGATAGACAATCCATTTGTTGAATTAATCAATTAGTTTCGGCAAATGATTATGATAATTTAGATTTAATAAATAAATTAATAGTCCAGTAACAAAGAAAACAGTTTAACAAGTCGAACACGTGCTTTATTTTGACTTACGCAATCAGCATCCCCCTTTTTTAAGAAGTGCAAAATAAGACGCAAAACAGTTAATATTATTTCATTGCAAATAATTCAAGTACTGCTGTAACGATAATTTAGAATTACTATAAAAGTTTAAAAGTAAAAACTTAAATATTTCCTGTAAAGAAATATCGTATCGTAATTCCGAATTCATTTCGTATATTACAATCAAATTCATACATCCGTGTTTCCGGTTTCTATTCAGACTCGAAAGATGCATGTTGCACAGCATCAATTTGCCAGATAAAGTCATTAAAAACGTTTTCATTTGTCAACGTTTGCTTTACAAATCTCTTTAACCTTTTAAATAACCCGTATGAATCGTTTTGTTGTTGCTGCAAATCAGCCAATACCGGTAATGGGTTCTGAATTTGACAACTGTCCATGAAAAATAAGCTCCACATCATATGATTTTTAACCCCCATATAAACAATTACCAAAAATACAAGAAAACTACATGGGGACCTTCATGACAGCTTTTGGTCATTCTGGACTAAGGGGGGACCATGAAGACTTGGCATTTGAATGGTTAAAAACGGCAATAAATGAAAATATTCACACTTCTAATTCTATAATGAAAATTCAAATAAATATAATTTAAATAAGCAATGATTTAGCATGTTCACCATTCCTTGTATAGAGGGATAAAATACTTCCGATCGCGCTACACTGTACAGCGTAGACACGGTTTGTAATGGTGAAAGTTCCTCCATCGTTCAATTTTCATCCATGGAGATCCCTGGTTAGCGCTCTCATATGCACAATTCTTGCCAGAATTTATGAAACTTGAATCATGGGTCCATATCAGCAATGTCTTTGGAAATTTTCAAAAACAGTGCTGATCAGTTTTTTTTAAGAGAGTTATGCCTTTGGAAATATTAATTTTATTGCAAAATGAGCACTCTCATGTGAATAATAAGTCCGATATTTTTATGAAATTTATAATAAAGGTAACTATTTTGTGAACATTTAAATTGTGTTTCAGGTGCAGACCAGGGAGAATGGTACTTGGACTTAAAAAATGGAAGTGGAGCTGTAGGGCAAGGGCCAGCACCAGGTGGAGCTGATTGTGAAATGACCCTTGATAGCGCTGACTTTTCTAAAATGTTCAAAGGAGAATTAAAGGCTGTGGCGGCATTCATGGGTGGCAAGCTCAAGATCAAAGGGGACATGGGTTTAGCTATGAAATTAGAAAAATTGATGAGTCAGATGAATTCAAAGTTATGATGTAACGGCATTGAAAAATTAATCAGGGAACAAACAAATTCCATTTAACATTGTTACAGATATATATTAAATCGTATTTGTTAAAATGAATACAAGTATTTATAGTGCTAAGATTTGTATTGTTTTTTAGTTCAATTTCTTGTATGCCCACACACACAGAAATAAAGATTCAAACTAGATAAACCTGATAGATGTATGAAAATTCCTTTATATAAAATATAGAGATGTGGTGCAATCGCCAATAAGACAACTATTGCACACGGACCTAATGATGTGGATGTCATCAACTTCAGGTCGCCATGTAGCCTTCAACAATGAGCAATGTCCATACCTTAAAGTCAGCTGTAAATGCTCAGACTTGACAAATGTGAAATGAATCAGATCAGCATGCCAATTCATTATTTCATGATTATAGATATCTGTTTTATTGAATATTCATTACCATCTGACAAAAATGTGCAGAAGGGGAGACTTAGTTTAATTTGTTCTGTTCCTGTTCAACATGTAGCCATTTTTGGCCCTGTATATTTAATATGACCTCCTTTTCTAGAGTTGAAATTCCTGCGCTTTATCTGTTGACCCACTGCAAAACCTATCTACTGGATTATTGTAGTAATTGCCTTTTGATGACAATTTCAACCATGTTTTTTGTCTTTTTGTCTGATATCTTACAGACTAAAATACATATAGGCTGCAAACAGTTTCTGTTCATTAACATGAAAACACTTTGTCAAAATCTTTTAAAATTAAGATATATTGTTTCCTGTGACTGAATGAAGGTCAAGTTTAATTTTCATGATTTCAGCTTTTCTCATTGTTGAGTTGTAGACCTTTCAGTTTTTTATTATTTGATTTATTTTTATTTTGAGTTATTTCCCTTTGAACAGAAATGGTGTAAAATAACCTTATGTTGTTAATTTCTATGTCATTTGGTCGCCTGTTTATTTTGAGTTATTTCCCTTTACACAGAAATGGTGTAATTAAAAGTAAATTGAATTTGTTTTCATCAAAACTTGAATTCTTGTTCTTTTATATGCTGATTCTAATAATGTAATTCAGATAATGGATCATAATAGATAAATGTCCAATTTCAAATTTTCAAGTTCTTATACCACATTCCTTTTGTGTATATTAAAAGAAACCTATGATCTGTCAAATATTCAATCACAATCCAAATTGAGAGCTGTGTTAAGTTTAAATATTGTGACTCTTTACTTGCTCAGCTATTCAGGGTTTAACCTTTGAGGTAAATCCTGTATGCTGTCACTAGTTGCATCTTGTTTGTTTTTGGGGCAAAATTTTGAAAAGTAGATCGAGAAAACTGTTAACGGAAAAAGATATCAGCAATATTAAATCAACTGAAAAAAGTCTCCATTGTTGGAGAGTGTCCAAAGCTTAAGAGGCACATAGCCTTAGGTGAGTGGCAAAAGCTATTTACAGTATTTAGGTTATCATATGTGAACTCGAAATAAAGAATGCAGGTTCCTGTGCATATTTCTCTACAATGGAGAGTTAGACGTGCCTAGAGTTATGAACCTATTGTTGAGCTTTTATTTATTTATTTGCTTAAAATTAATTGGTAATGATTTATTTTTATAAATCTGATTTTTTTTTCCCATCTTTTCCAAAGGAGTTTTTTTTTATTGTTGAAAAAGTAATTGATGAATTGTTTTCTTAAATACCAGTGGCAAATATATATATAGTGCATATTCAGGAGAAGACTGCCAAAGAACGTAAGGGATGTTGCATTTAAGGAACATGCCATAATGACAACAAACAAAAGTCATTTGCACAAACACATTTACAACAAAAGGTCTTATCAAGAATAAAAGAAGTAATTTTTTTTCTCTTCAAAAAGATACTGACTTCCAACTTCAAAGAAGATGCCTCATGTTACGAAATTTCCGTCAGTCACATGTCCAATGTCCTTGACCTCATTTTCATGGTTCAGTGACTACTTGAAAAAAAAGTTAAGATTTTTTTGTAATGTTAAATTTCTCTTATTATAAGTATTAGGATAAGTATATTTGGTATGTGCGTTCCTTGCAATGTCCTCATGCCCTTCGGACAGTTTTCACTTGACCTCGACCTCATTTCATTGATCAGTGAACAAGGTTAAGTTTTGGTGGTCAATTCCATATCTCAGATACTATAAGCAATAGGTCTAGTATATTCGGTGTATGGAAGTACTGTAAAGTGTACATGTCCAACTGGCAGGTGTCATTTGACCTTGACCTCATATTCATGGTCCAGTGGTTATAGTTAAGTTTTTGTGTTTTGGTCAGTTTTTCTCATACTATATGCAATAGGTCAACTATATTTGGTGTATGGAATGATTGTAAGATGTACATGTCTGGCTGACAGGTGTCATCTGACCTTGACCTCATTTTAATGGTTCAGTGGTCAAAGTTAAGTTTTTGAGTTCTGGTTCTTTTTCTAATACTATAAACAATAGGTCAACTATATTTGGTGTATGGTAATATTTTATGATCTATATGACAGTCGTGCAGGTTTTATTTGACCTAGACCTCATTTTCAACTTTTCATTGCTAAGTATTAAGTATTTGTGTTTTGGTCTGTTTCTTAATTTATAAGCAATAGGTCAACTATATTTGTTGTATACATAGGCGGATCCAGGGTCCCCCCCTTTCGTGGGAAAAATTTGTTGCTTATATAGGGAATCATTGAAGCATGACTGGAGCGGGTCCCCCCCCCTTAGGTCAGTCAGCGGGCCCCCTTAGGAAAAGTTCTGGATCTGCCACTGGTATGGAAGAATTGTTAGCTGTAGCTACATGTCTGCCTGGCATGGTTCATCTGACCTTGACACCCATTTTCATGGTCCATTGATCAATGTTTAGTTTTCTTGGTTAATGTTGAGTTTATGTGACAGTTGTAATAAAGCTTTATGTTTAGGACTATCAACATAATATCAATGATTAGTAAAGAAGGCGAGACATTTCAGCATGTGCACTCTTGTTTAGAACAAATTATAGTTTTTTTTAAGATAAATTTATTAGTAAAGTTTTTTGTTATAAATGATTAAAAAATACATATCTAAGAAATTTAAAAAGAAAAAAATTACATGGGATGTGCATGTTCCTGATAAAATCATTAATACTCTAGTTCAGGGAAGCAATGCGCATGTGCAAGATCGATCGTGATTTTGCGTTATCGACTAATTAGATACGAGATTTGATAAACTGGGGGCATTATCAGTTTATAGCCTGGGGTCCTGGCTAATCTTCAGGTTATTGATTTACCAGATCGGCATCGTTATTACTGTAGTCATATGCATAATTTATTTTCACATGCTATGGCAAACGAAAATATAAACAACATATGACAAATAAAAGGCAGCAGAGAACAGAAGTTACAGAGTATACAATAATATTATGACATTATATGTGATCTAATTTTCCAAGCGGCTGCATTTGAATAAATGCATAGTTTTACTGTCAGAGATTTAGAATAAATTATCTAACTTGTGCCGATTTGGCCAAGAATAGTAGAATAAATATAAAATTCTATGCGCACAGATCTATACGTTGGACATGATAAAACAAAATGATATTCGTCTTCCAAAACATCCATATTGCAACATATACAAATTCTATTTTCTCTTTGAGTATTCAGATAACGACCAATTTCAACATTTAATCTAAGTGTGCCGCTACGCAATTTTGGTAATATAGATACATTACAATGAAAATCTAAGTATCTTTCAAAACCAAATACTACTTTATATCGTTTATAAATACAAATAAAATTGAGAAAGGAAATGGTGAATATGTCAAAGCGACAACCACCCGACCATAGAGCAAACAACAGCCGAAGGCAACCAATGGGTCTTCAATGTAGCGAGAATTCCCGCACCCGTAGGTGTCCTTCAGCTGGCCCCTAAAATATGCATAATAGTACAGTGATAATGGACGTCATACTAAACTCCGAATTATACACAAGAAACTAAAATTTAAAATCATACAAGACTAACAAAGGCCAGAGGCTCCTGACTTGGGACAGGCGCAAAATTGCGGCGGGGTTAAACATGTTTATGAGATCTCAACCCTCCCCCTATACCTCTAGCCAATGTTGAAGTAAAAGAATAACAATACGCACATTAAAATTCAGTTCAAGAGAAGTCCGAGTCTGATGTCAAAAGATGT